>NW_008335360.1:70227-88700 GCF_000622305.1 Nannospalax galili
TATACTACACATGGGGTGGGGTGGGCCATCACAAACCAACTTTGTCCAGAAACTTATCCAGGTTCTGAGCCATTTGTTACTCAAATAAATTTCTCTCTGTCTCTGTCTGTCTCCGTCTCTGTCTCTGTCTCTGTCTCTGTCTCTCTCTCTCCTCTGTGTGTGTCTGTGTGGGTGTGGGTGTGTGTATGTAAGGGTCCATGCTTATGCACATGTGCAGAGGCCAAGAGATGACCGAATATATCTTGCTCTATCATTCTTCATCTTAATCACCTTAGAAATGGTCTTTCACTGAAACTTACAATAGGCTGGAGTCCAACAAGCCCCAGTAATCATCCTATCTCTATCTCTCACAATACAGGAGTTTCTGTTTGGTTGTGGGTACGACCAATTTTTTACATCATGCTTGGACTCTTACTCAGGTTTACATGCTAGCAGTGTTACTGAGAAATTCCTCCAGCTCTACAAATAATTTTTAAATATATTTTTATTGGTTCTTTGAAAATTTTATATACTGTGTTTTGGTGAAATTCAAATATCCTCCTCCATCTCCTTCCAGATCCACCTCTACTTCCTTACTGCCCCAGATTGCTTCCATTCTTTTCTTTCTAATGTTTTAAAGCCTATCTATGACAAATAGTGTACAACTCTGAGCCTTTGGGGAAAGAGGTGTCATATAAATGTCTAATTTAGCCTGAACACTGTGAAGTCTCCTATTCTCTGTACATTGACCAGCTATGGGTCTCTATGTAAATTTCCATCTACTGCAGAAAGAAACTTTTGTGGTGAGAGTTGAGAGATGCACTTATCTACTGGTATAACAGTAAGTCATTAAGAGTCAGTTAAATACTATGTCCATTAGGAGAATTATTTTAGCATGTTCTCCACTATGGCCTGTCTAGCTACTGATTCTTAACCCTGTTTACAGTGTGAAGTTTGGGAACCATTTTGTGACATGTACCTTAAATCGAACCAATTAAGTAACAGGTTACTTCCATTATATTTTTGCCACTATTGTATGCAATGAATTGATCATGTGGTGTCTGTTCTTGAGTCTATTTGTGTTATGGATTACATTTATGGGTTTATGTATGTTGAACCATGATTGCTTCTCTGGATAAAAACAGTCCAGTGGAAGCAATTGAGGTTCACTCTACCCACTTGTATCAAGTTGACAACTAATGCTATCCAGAACAGTCCCTCAACTGGTAATTGGATAGTGAAAATGTGGTACATATACGGAATGGAATTCTATTCAGGAGTAAAGAAAGATAAAATCATGAAATTTTGCAGGTAAATGGATTGAACTAGGAAATGTTATACTAAGTGAAGTAGCACAGACTCAGAAATACAAACAACATGTTCTCCTTCATTTGTGAATCTTAGCAACAAATCCTTCTATGTAAATATATATAGTATTGTAACTGCAGGAGCCAGTATTATGGAAAGGAACCAGGGAGGTGTGGTCACCAGCTATGGCTTCTCTCCTCCAGCTATGGCCGCTCTCCTGCTCTCTTAGTTCCTCTGATCAGTCATCTGGTCCAAACCCCAGGGCTCGTGAGGAGTCTGTACCAGCATCGCCGCATTCAGGCGCAGGAGACCAGGTTCAGTGACACAGATCTGCCTTATTGCAAGAAAGTACGGGCTTATATAAGGGTAATAGTCCAATCATAACACAGCATATGGGATCCCATATTAGCATGGCAGACTAGTATCCTATTACAATCCAGTGGGCCAGACGCCCTATAAGCATGATAAGTTTTAGTTTCTAAACAGGAAACACTGAATTCTTGCATAAGTATGTAAGACAAAAGGCAAAATCAGTCACAAGATTTTCCACACCATCTCCCCCTATTTTTTCATTTTTTAGAGTGAGGCACAGTTCAGAATATATAGCATACTGGTATCAGTCCAGGGAGGGGCTGTGTGTAGCAGATTTTTCTGTTGTGCATAAAGGCAAGATAGAATGGCTCAGGAGGCAAGGGATTGATCCCTTATTGTAGGGATCAATCCTTAAAGATGGCAAGTTCTCTCAAGAGCAGACTGGGCCAACTCCATGCCAACCAGTGGGAGTCTAGGTTCTTTGCCTCTGCATGGTTGTCCACACCTCAATGGTCACCCAGCATTACGGACTGTGCCTGTATTAGGTTGTCCCATCATTTGGGATCTTTCCCGTCATTGACTACCAGCCCTCGAAGGGTTAGTCCCTTGGTATGGTCTGGCACAGGGAGAGGCAGTGTATCAAGCTTTGGCCAGTTCAAAGGCCTCTTAAGGGGCTAAGAATTCAATAAAAGTCAATGGAGCAGGGTTGTCCCATTTGGGGTAATGATGGGGATTAGGGAGTGGCAAGTTCTAGACATCGGTCTCACAGTTTGCCAACAGGAGTATATATTGCAAGGCATTTCCTGTGGCTCTGGCAGTTGGACTGTTGTCTCAGTCCATTGCATGGTTGTTCTATAAGATTTTAAACCAATGCTCAAGCCTGTTTTTCATATCTCTATAAATATAGGTTGGTAAGGGCAAGGAACAGCAGGTCCTTGTTTGCACAGACATGCATGGGAAGATCTGGAGGCAGGGCAAAAGCTAACTGAACCAGCGAAATACAAGTTTTAACAAAATTATCAAGACCCTTAACAATGCAGGGTCCAAAAATCAGGAGTTAGCAGTAATGATGGCACACATAATAAGGAACATAGACAAACGTTTTTCTCTGGATTGAGGACTTACCTTAGCTAATGTCTCTGTTTGCAGAGAGAGATGTTCGAGGTCTCCCCAGGTTCGTTTTCCTCTGGATTGAGGACTTAGCTTAGCTAATGTCTCAGTTTGTGGAGAGAGATGTTTGAGGTCTTCCAGGTTGGTGGCTTTCATGGTCTGCGACATTGGATTGGTCTCTTGGTGGTTAGCTTCTCAGTGGTTGAGGGATGCACTGCTTTCTAGAGGGTCAGGGCTTCCATCTCTGGGGTCAGTGATTGTGGAAGGAGGTTTTCCATCATGGGCAATTCTGATGTTCCAGGCTGGGATCCAGATGGGGGCTGGAACATTATTTGGAAAGACAGAAGCATAGCCTCGCCCTTGTGTTAATAATAGGTGTGGACCTTTGAAACATAGTCTTGTCCTTGTGTTAATAAGTGTGGACCTTTCCATTCACTTGTGAGAGGGTCCTTCCATCTCACTATGGGGGCAGGAGTGGGCTCCATTCACTTGTGAGAGGGTCCTTCCATCTCACCATGGGGGCAGGAGTGGACTGAGTGAATGCCCCCCAATGCTTTTTTGCTGGTGGGAGGCCATTGGACTCAAATTTTAGAAAATTTAATGCAAATAGAGATTTTTGTATAACAAAATTGGAGTCCTTATAGCAGGGTCCTTTATCATTGTCTTCCCCTATTTTCTGTATTTGTTTAATGAGTGTTTGGTGGGAACATTCAGCAATCCCTTGACCCTGAGGATTGCAGGGGATGCCTAATATTCCAGTCAGAGCATAAATGGCTGAAGGTAGCAGAAACATAACAAGGACCATTATCTGTTTTTATTTGCCAAGGAACTCCCATAAGGACCATGGCATGTTTGACAGTCCTTATGGCATGAGAAGCCATTGCACCAGAGCAGGCCAATGCAAAATGGACATTGGAATAAGTGTCAATAATATGATGGATATACTTGACCTTGCCAAAAGGAGAAAAATGAGTGACATCCATTTGCCATATCTTGTTGGGGCCAAGTCCTCTAGGGAGAGTTCTGGTAGGTTGTAATGGTCCCAGAGGTAGAAGAGGGGTACAGAGGTGCAGGCACGGACCAAATGCTTGCAGCTCTGAATTGATAGAGTGGGTAGAAGCCTATGTATAGCTTGGGAGAAAGATGAAAATGGGCATGTAAGTCTCTAGCTTGTTGAATTATGGTGGAGTCTAGGGTGGCACTCAGGACCAGTTTGTCAATGGCAGGATTGCCCTCTGCCAGAAGCCCTGGGAGATTGGTATGAGAGTGTAAGTGTTGAATATACCAAGGGGCAGAGTGCTGCTTGAGTAATAGTTGTTATAAGGAGAGCAACAAGTCAAGAGGACTGTGGTGGGGCCGGAAAACTGCAAAGGCCAGATGTTGTAGAGTCTGAACTACATAAGCACTGTCAGAAAAAATATTATAGGGAGTTGTAGAGAGATCCTGAAAGACCTGTGGCATGGCTGAGAGCTCTTCAAGCTGTACAGATCCCTGAAAAGGGAAAACCTTATGTGAGGAGAGTTGTTCTTCCTGGTAAATTACATAACAATGTCAGGAGAGTTGTCCTTCCTGGTAAATTACATACCAAATTTGTGTTTACTAGAATCAATAAAGATTAGGGGAGCCTTAGGAAGAGGTTTATGCTTTGGGAATGCATGGGGAAATAGGGACAGGGGAAGCTGTTTTACTGCTTGAAGGAGTTTATGTTTAGTATAATGATTGTCATATTTCCCCTGATAAATTAGTAGGAGAGTTTGGAAGCCAGGGTTGTCAAGGAACAATGATTGGAGCATGTGAACTGGAAGGGGAAGAACCAAAGATTCAGGTTTCCGGCCATACAGAAGGTGGGAAGTGTGGACAAGTTTAAGTGCTAGCATAGCCCATGCCTCAATAGCCGGGGTGACCTTGTGAAGTTGACTCCATGAAGAGTGGACCCATATCAGGGGGCCCTTGGTCTACCAGAATGCTCCCAAAGGGGTGTTTTTAGTAGAAATAACTAGTGCTTGGATGGGCGATTTTGGCTGTATCCTATTTACAGATGCTTAGGACAGGTGAGAATTGATCATTGTGACCACACAGTTGTGCCTCCAGAGAGACCATGTGGGGAATGGAGACTATATCAGCACCCTGCATGAGGTCAAAGAGTGGTGTAAGCTCTTCTGTGGACATGGGTAAGAAGCCCCGTATCCAATTGATGTTGCCACAGAGGGACTGCACCTCTGAAAGTGTAATCTCAACTGGTAAGGTAAGAACAGGAGCAATGGGCCGGATGGCATCTTGAATACAATGGTCCAAAAATGTATAAGGGGCATGTAACTGCATTTTATCTGATGCAATAGTAAGTCCTAATGCCTGGAGGTTTGTTTTGAGTTTTCAAAAAGCTCCTTGTAAAATCTTAGGATCCTTATGGATGATAAGAATGTCATCCATATAATATAAAATATAAACCTTGTCAGCAAAGCTCTGCAGCCTTGGGCCACATAATATTGGCAGATAGTAGGTCTGTTTTTTATGCCCTGAGGCAAAACCTTCCATTGATAGTGATGATCTGGAAGGTTATGGTTAGTGGCAGGTATAGATAAGGCAAAATAGGGCTTATCATCATCATGAAGAGAAATAGAGAAGAAACAGTCCTTAATATCTATTATAATAATTGTGCATTCTTTGGGAATAGCAGTAGGGTGAAGTAGTCCCTGTTGAAGGGTCCCTAAAGGCTTCATATGCTCATTAATAATCCTTAAATCATGTAAAAGTCTCCATTTTCCTGATTTCTTTTGTATTACAAAAATGGGAGAATTATGAGGACTAAGTGAGGGCTCAATATGACCCAAGGATAACTGTTCCTGGACCAAAGAGACTAAATGAGCTAATTTATGTGAAGGAAGATTCCACTGCTCCACCCATATGAAAGCTTTAGTGTCCCACATTAGTTTGATGGGGGTGGCTTGGGCAGAAGAGCAGTGGCTGTTAGATTTGGGGATGAGGGTGTAGACCGCTGGTCTACAATGTGGTTGTCATAAAAGGCTTTGTCATTGGTAGTTAGAACAAACTCCATATTGTGTAGGATATCTCTCCCCCACAGGTTATGGGGAAGACATGCAGCTAGGAGCAGTTTAATAGCTCCTGTATTGCCCTCTGGGTCAGTCCAAAACACAGGACATTGGACCTGTAAAGTATTTTGTAAGCCTCTAACACATTGTATAGGGGATCCAGGTTTACAGTGCCAATGAGACAGTAATATCAGCCCCTGTATCAATTAGGCCTTTAAACTTATGGCCATTTAGGGAAAGTTGCATCCTAGGCTTATGCAAATCAATAGGTATCATTCATTGGACAAGGGGGGTGTATTCCCTTACTTCTCCTCTTTGGGGAGGGGCTGGGAGGCACCCAGTTGCCCATTTAAAGGCACCTTTTGTATGGGCTTACCATCTCCATCCACTTCAGACCTACATTCTCTTGACCAATGAAAGCCTTTGTGGCATCTTGGGCATTTGAAGGGGGAACCTGGCTCCTTTTGGCCTCTTTCATAATCTTATTAGGACAGGTATGTCACCAATGGCCTTGCCCCCTGCAGACCCCACATCTGCCTTTGTCCATCTTGGCCTGTGGCTGATGAGCAACCAGTGCCTCAGCAAGGGCCACGGCATGGACCCAAGTGGCCCCCACATCTCAGCAGGCTAGAATCCCTTCAGAGACATCCTTGTGTCTAACAGGTCCTATGTCAAGGAGCCACTCTGTAGAGCAGCCTTCATATACAAGATCCTTGAGCAAGGCATCGTCACCTCCCTGATGACTGATCTTTCTATTTATACTTTGTTGGTATCTCTCAATAAAATCAGAGAAAGACTCGCCTGGTTTTTGTATCAATTTAGTTAATTTGGTAGCACTGCAAGTTGGCATACTTTGAAAAGCACAAAGCGTGCAAAGCCGTACTTGTTCAAAGTAGCAGGGAGGTCCCTGTGCCTGAGCTTGGGGGAGTCTTGAAATTGCCGTGTCCTACTAGAGCATCAGTACCAATGTTTTGGATGTTGGCAATTCTATTGTGCTCTGCCTGTTGTTCACATTCATCTTGGTAAGCAGCTTTTCATAAAAGGAAATCACCTCCCTGTAAGCAGGCATGGGCGATATTCTGCCAATCATAGGGGTTATTGGCTGAATGACTGATTGTATCTAATAACTGACCAAACCAGGGGGAGTGAATGCCATCCTCAACTCCTGCCTTACACAGCTTCCTTAAGGTATCATGAGAATATGACTTTGGGGTTCTGTTGTCCCTGATTGATGGTAACTGGGAAAAACTGTGGAAAATCACCCATTGTATCATAGAAGAGAGACTTGGGGGGAGGCGATTCCAGTCCTCCTCCAGTAGGGAGGGTAGATGGACTGGGGGGAACTTCCTTAAAGCTAGTGCAAGATGGCGGAAAGTAGCCGTCGCTCAATAATGGTGGAATAGAGGCTGTCTTAACTTCCTGTTTTTCACCAAAGCCAATACAAGATGGTGGAGGGTAGGCACCATCCCATAATGGTGGGGCAGAGGTAATCTTGACTTCCTGTTTTTCATCAGGGGTTCTCTCAAACCCCAATTCCTCATTTTTTGTATCATCATTTGCAGTCATTATTTCATCAGAACAAGAATCCATTAGTTTTGTTTTAACTGTAAGTGCCTGGGACTGGCCATCCCCAGTGTCCAATTGTATTTGTTCATCTGTCTCCTTTAATAGGAGATTGTCTAATTCAGGGTCTTCAGGGGGAACCCTCCAAAGGGAGGCCAGAATGGCTCTGACAGTGGGCTAGAACAGCCCAGACTGTGGGTGTCCCTCGCTGACTTCTCTATGCTGGGCCAAGAATAAAATGCAAGACCATTGTTTGGTATCCCAGCAACAAGAATCTGTAAACCAGGGGCAAGAGCTAGTACTTCATCTAAAACCCTAGTTACATCCTTTTCTGTTATACTAATATGCCTACTCCTGAAGAGAGGAACCAGTACAGCAGCACAGGGGCTGGCAGCAGCTGGATGACTATTCCCCATACCAGAGGTCACTCACCCTGCAAGATGTACCCAAAGGGACTCAGGAACCATTCAAGGAGACGATTGGTGAAGAAAGGAGCAGCATGCCCAACCGAAGATTGCAAGCCAGAAGAAAAAGCAGAACAAAATGAAAGCAGTGAGCAACCATGGGAAGAGCACCGAGAAAGGGGGCATTGGGAGCCCAAGGCGTTACAGCTCAGAGTGTTACAGCTCTGTGTGGAGGGGGTCCTATCCCCACGATGGGTGCCAGGTGTGGTCACCAGCTCTGGCTGCTCTCCTCTAGCTATGGCCACTCTCCTGCTTTCTTAGTTCCTCTGATTAGTCATCTGGTCTGGACCCCAGGGCTGGTTAGGAGTCTGTGCCAGTGTCGCCACTTTCAGGTGCAGGTGACCAGATTCAGTGACACAGATCTGCTTTATTTCAAGAAAGTATGGGCTTATATAAGGGTAATAGTCCAATCATAACACAGCATATGGGATCCCTTATTAGCATGGCAGAGTAGTATCCTATTACAATCTAGTGGGCCAGATGCCCTATTAGCAAGATAAGTTTCAGTTTCTAAAGAGGAAACACTGCATTCCTGCATGATAAGTATCTAAGGCAAAAGGCAAAATCAGTCACAAGATTTTCCACAAAAGGAGGTAAAGGGAAAGATATAACCTGAGAGAAAGGAACAGTAGGAAACACTTATTATCAAAGGGAAATAGGTAAAATGGGGGCATTTAAATGGGATGAAATAGAGAGGATTATGCAAGGAAACATGGGGGTAAAGTGGAAGGAGCTCAAGATAGGAGGGGATCATAGGAGACAGGTATATCAAGGGGGAAATTGGCAAAATCAGGTCCTGTAACTAGGGAGGGAGGAGGGAGGGTTAGACCAGGATAGAGAGAGGATAGATAAATAATGCTTAGCTGCTATGAAAAACCAAAGGGAAATGTATTAGCTCAAAAGCCTACTGTAATTACACATACAATATGATGTGACCATATTTACAGCTGAAGGCTATCTAATAAGAAACAGTGACAGGCAAGAGAAACCTCCTTTCAGGTTTTAGGCCATGATAGTCCAAGACATCCTCCAAATTATGCATGCTATTGCCACAGCTCCTTGATTACCTTCCACAATTGAATGTAAGACCCTGTTGCTGAATACACCACATACCTCTGACAGAGGACTTGGAGCAAAGGAACTGGAATTGACCTGGAAGCCATCTCCTTGAAGGATAGCATAGCTTTGTATGGCACTAAGCAAGCTGCTAAGAGGTAGCTTTAATCACTGGTCTGACCATAGCTTTAAATACTAATAACCACAGCAATGATCGACATAGCAAACTACATTGGGACACTTTTATCTTTGGGGCAATCAATAGCTACCTAATTGCTTTAAATGCCACTCAATGGAAGGGAGCTCACTTGGGGCACTGTAAACATAGCCAAATACACATGACTGGAGAGGTCATAGATCTTAGAGAAAACCCTAAGGCTGTCACATCCCTAGACAAAAATGGTTTCTTACTATATGCTTAATATGGACCCTTATATTTACAGACAAGTATGCCAGTCACCATTCTTCAAAGAAGCTTCTTTTGCAGCAGATGGAACTATTACAGAATTCCAGCACTGGTTGCACACAGAGAATAAGTGTCTGTGAAATGCCCAACTATAAATGACACATCTACTATGTAATCTCTACACCTAAGGCTCATGAAACATAATGGAACAAGGGCTAGAAAGAATACTAATGAATATCCCAACTCTCATCAATGAATCTCCACCATTCAATACATGGCAATGAGCACAAAGGGCATAAATGGCCAAAGCTTAAAGAATAAGTTTGCAGATTGTGGATCCTTAGACAGGACTACTATACTAAACTCCCCCGACCCAGTGCTCAGGGATCATCGTGGAAAAGGAGATGGAGAGTTGTAATAGTCAAGAGGCAGGGGAGATGGCACATGATCAAATGGAAACAGAATTTTACAGGCTCCTGGGACCTTGCTTATATGAATCTACAGCAATGTTATCTACACACCCAAGACCTATGCAAGCTCAAGCGGTCAGAATCTCAGCATAGAACTGGGGAAATGAACAGCAGGCCACAGTCTTACCTAAAGGACTATTGGTAGCTGATTACTGCTGGGTGAGGAAGAGCTGATCTTCTTAAAGGGAGGGACTCTAGACAGGCTGACTAGACCCCAGTTGATGAACTTGCACTGAGGGATATCTGAGTACACTACTGTCACTGGATATGCCTTAACGTAATTGACAGAATGCATGAAATCAGGTGAGGGCTAGGGGAGGGTACAGAGGGGTGTGGGTATATAAAGATGATTAAGATCCTTTGTATGAAATACAGGAAAATTCAATAAAAAAGAAATGAACAACTGATCCACAAAAACAGGAAAAAAGAAGAAAAAAAACTGGGAAATGTTCTTTCCCTTGTTAGCATAAGGAATATTGGTATCAGTTATTTATTCAAGGTCTGGTAGAATTCTTCACTGAATTCTTCTGGTTCTGGTCTTGATTTTGGGGTAGAAATTTTAAAGCATTGCTTCAGTATCATTGGTTACTATGAGTCTGTTTGAATTATTTATGTCATTTTGACATAAATTTGGTAGGTTGTATATAGCTAGAGAGTCATCCGTTTATCTTAAATTTTCCAGTTTGTGGAACATATATTTTCAAAGTATGTCTTTCTGATTTTCTTATTTTCCTCTTCATTTGTTATAATGTTTCCCTTTTCATCTCTAACTTTATTAATTTGATTCTTCTCTCCCTTTCTATTAGTTAAACTTGCTAAAGGTTTGTCAATTTTATTACTCTTTTCACAGAACCAACTCTTAATTTCATTGATTCTTTGTATTATTTGTCTTTTGTTTCTCACTAAGTTTAGCCTAACATTTTTTTCTCATTTTGTCAGATTTTGAGAGGCATTGTTTCTCACTTTTCTGAGTCCTTTCAGTGCATTATTGTGATCAATATGAGATGTCACAAATTTTCTGATGTAGACACATAGTGCTATAAAGTTTCCCTTTAGGACTAGATTCATGTGTTCCAGAAATCTTTGTATGGTATGTTTCATTTTCAGTAAATTCTAGGAATTTTTAATTTCTTTTTTATTTCTTCTTAACCCAATTTTCATAAAATCGTGTGTTGTTTAGTATCTTTCTATTTGCATGCTTCTGTTCATTTCTGTTGTTGCTATTCAGCTTACTTTATTCTTTAGTGGTTGGATACAATGCAAGACATCATCGTCATTTTCTTATTTGTTGAGAATTTCTTTGTGTCTTTATATGTGGTCAGTTTTGAAGAAAGTTCTATGGGCTTCTGAAAAGAAAGTATTCTTTATTATTTAGTTTAAATTTAAATTATGTATATACTAAATTCATTTAATTTGAGCAATAATTGAATTCCAGGGTTTCTATGGTTAGTTCTTAAAAATATGTAGTCTATTGGTCATTGTGGGATACTGAGTGCAGCCACTATCACTAGGTTGTAGTCAACTTGTATTTTGAAATCTAATACTATTTCTTTTATGAAATTGGGTACCCTATGTTTGGTGCTTAAATGTTTAGAATTATAATTTGTCTTGGTGGATTTTCACCTTAGTTAATATGAATTTTCCCTTCTCATCTCTTCAGACTAGTTTTGGTTTAAATTTATTTGGTAGATATTAGAATAGCTACACTGGTTTGTTCCTTGGTTCCATTTGCCTGGATACCTTTTTTTCCTCAGCCTTTTTCCTAATATTCTATCTATCTTTGATAGTAAGGTGTGTTTATTAGAGACAGTAAAAAGATTGATCCTGTGTTCTGATATACTCTTCTGTTAGTCTGTGTCTCATTACTGGGGCATTCAGACCATTATTACTGAGAGGTCTTATTCAACAATGTGTAATAAATCCTGTTGTTTTGCTGAGGTGGTGTTGCCTTCTTTAGAATAACTGACTATGAGTTTATTTACTCCCTGTACACTCTTGGGTGTAATGACCTTTCTCTTCAGAACAAATTACCCTTCCTGTTTCCTTTGTAGAGATGATTTGGTGCTCTCAAGAGAGAAAGACCAACCCACATACAAAGGCAGGCTCATCAAATAATAACTTTAATTCCATGAGAGCACTGAATGACATTCCAAAGGTTACTAAAGCCCAGAGATACCAACCAATGCTATTACTGAATTTTCAGTGATAATGAAATGAGAAATAAAAACTTTACATATCTAAAACCAGATTTGAATCTTTGTGTGTGTGTGTGTGTGTGTGTGTGTGTGTGTTTGAGACAGAGTCACTCTGTAGCCACAGCTGACCCTCATCTGGAACTCACTATGTAGACCAGGTTGGACTCAAAATCACCAAGATATGCCTGCCTCTACCTCCCAAGTGCTGAGATCAAAAGAGTGTTCTACCATGCTCATTACAGATTTTCTTTACTGGTTTTGTTTATTTGGAGTTTTGTATATGTTTTTCACTATGATAGGCACCTCCTAAGATTTGGAGAGTTTTCTTCTATGATTTTGTTGAAAATATTTTCTGTGCTTGAAATTGTGTTTATGTCCTTCCTCTAGACTTATGATTCTTGAATTTGTTCTTGTATAACATTTCACATTTCTTACATGGTGCATTCCTGATTTTTTTTTAGGATTTAGATTAGTTTTAACTAAATGATCCAATTCCTCTTTCTTCAGTGCTTGATATTATGTTTTCTATTTGATTATATTTGTTAGGCTCTCCACTGAAGTTTTTTTTTTTTTTTTTTCTTGTTCTTGTTGTTGTTGTTGTTTCAGAGTGTTTATCATTGCAAGTTTTATTTCGGTTTGGCTTTTCTTCAGAAATTTCTCTCTGTTTTGTTTGTTTCTTTCTTTCTTTTTGAGACACAGTCCCCTTGTTACTAAAGCTGACCTGGAATTCAATAGGTAGAGCAGTGTGGTTTAATCTCTCACATGGCTCTATCTGCTTCTTCTCCCTGAGTGCTGGGATTAAAGGCATGTGCCACCTGGACTACCTCAGAAATTACATAAATTCTATTTTCATATCTTTGATTGTTATCTTTATTTCACATCATTATTTGTGTTCTCATAGTCTTAATTATAGAGTTAGGTACTCTGAGCTCTTTGATTATATCTTTTAAAGGTATTATTCATTATTTTTATTGTATGTATAAATGTATTGACTACATGTATGTAAGTGCACCCATGTTGTTCAGTGACTGCTGAGGTCAAAGGGTTTCAGATTTCCTGGAGCTAGAGTTACCATTGTGAGCTTCCATGTCGGTGCTGGGAGCTGACCCCACATCCTCTGCAAGATCAGCTAGTGCTCTTAACTGCTGAGCAATCTCTCCAGCCCCGTTTGAATATATTTTGAATTAATATTTTGAAATCACTTTTTGTGCATCAACTTAGTTGCTCTTCTCAGGGGAAATTACAGTGGATATACTGGGTGTACTAATTTCTAGAGGGGACATGTTGTCCTGGCTATTTATGTTGTTTATGCTTCTGTGATGAGATCAAGTGATTTGGAGTTTTGGTACTATTTCTCGATATGAATATTTTGTCTCACCTTTCTTGAGCAGGTGTTTGGATTTTTGTTTTCTCTTATCTCAGCTTCAGTGGTTGTAGGACCATCTGAAATGTGCTTGATGTTTGATCTGTGGCAACTCTGTGTTGATGTGCAAATGCAATGTAAGACAGATGTGTTCAAAGAACAGCTGGGAATATGTGCATTTCTGAGCACACAAGCAAACCTTCTAGAAAGCTAGATGATTCTTACTGCAAATCTTCAGAAGTCTGGGGAAAGCTCACATTGTTTTAAAGATGGCCCTTCTGTGTCAGTGACTAAGGGCACAGTGAGCATGAGCCAGGGCTTTGGGAAGGATCTCACACCTACTTTAGTTGAAAGTGGGTTGGAATAAGCCAGGTTGGAGGCCTCTACCTTTGATAGAGGTCACTGGATAAACTGTGGTCCCCATGGGACAGGTATGTTAGGTGGGGTAGTTTGTAGGCAGAGACAGGCTCTAGGAGTGGCTCTGGAGGTGCCTACATGGTGTTGGTTGTTATAGAGAGCCATTTATGCAGTCCCAGTAGCTGTTTGGAGGGAAAGCTCACTGTCTGGACTCAGGGAAGAACTCTGGACTAGCATATCTATCTGTGGGTGAGATTTCAGGGCCACAAATAATTTTTTTAATGTAATTTACCTCAGATTTTTTTTTGGAAAATATTAATTCACAATGGAAAGGTGTTCAAAAGGTACTTGAGATCCCTTTGAAAGCAACAATATACACAACTACAGTAAAATATAGTATAATATAAACTGTTATCTGTTGTTCCAAAGTTAAGCTTGTGGCATAATTTTAAAATTTGTCACTATCTAGGCATGGTGGCATATGCCTTTAATCAAAGCACTTGAGAAACAGAGGCAGGCAGACCTTTGAGTTCCAAGCTAGCTGTGGCTACATGGAGACCCTGTCTCAAAAAGAAAAAAGAAAAAAGAAAAAAGGAAAAAAGAAGAGAAAGAAAATTTTAAAAAGGTCTGTTAATAGTTAATGAGGATGAATTTATAATCAGGTGATTTAGGCTAAAGTTGATCCATTTACTTAAAGATTTAAATATATTTCCTTAAAATATGTACAAAGAATGTGTGTCTGTGTGTGTGTCTGTGTGTGTCTGTGTGTGTATAAAGAGAGCAGTTTAAAGAGTAAATGTGAGCAAAAGATATACTAATATTGCATCCCTAGTTTGGTGAATTTCAAACTAGTTAATCCTGTTCTGGGTTTCAGTTCCCTATCTTGTTTGGATGTGGGGCAAGGTTGAAGGTTTATTATAGTACCTAAAAGTTACTGCTTTCCAAAGACCATGATAATCTAAACGCATGGCTCCAGAGTTAAAGAGAAAGGAGCAGGTAGTACATACTAAATTGGTTTCTTGGGGATACACAAAATGGATTTCATATCAATGATTCACTCTCCTGATTCCATTCCCAAAGCCAGGTACTTGCATGGGTACAGTGTGCAGAATTGTCAGGGATAGTCAATCTTGGGGTATATGGAAAGTGTCTCAGAAAAGGGTGGAGTTTTAAATGAGTAGAAATACCATATTTTTTAGTCTTATAGACTAGAAGTTCAGCATATTCAGATGCCATAAATACCTCAGATAACTGCTAAATCTGCAACTGGCTTGTCAACCCTGATTTGAAGGGACTGTCAATATGCCGAATTTAGGAGGATGGAAGCAATTGCTGAATCTCTGTAACAGAGGTGTGCTTGACAGTTATGAGATAGCACAGCCTGCAGTTTCTTCTAATATTCTCATGTGTAGAAGAATTTGAGGAAAGAACTAGAGGTCACAACTAACACATGTACATTTTTTTTAAGTTGTAATTAAAGAGCCACTGAGGTGGTTAAGCCTATAGACACTTGTCATTGAGTGTATATCCTTGGATAGAACTATATTGAAGCTCACCAACCCACTCAGGGACCATTGTGGAAGAGGGGCCAGAAAGACTTTAAGAGCCAGTGCTGGTTCATGAACACAGGGAAGCAGAGGCTTTCAGGCCACTGGAAGCTTTCACAGGTGAACTTGTGGCAATGGTGGTATCGATCACAGGATCCAGAAAACTCAATAAAGCAAGGGCCCAGAGAACAGGTGAGAGATGGGTGGCAGTTGGCACTAGACTGAGAAATATTGGGGACTGGGTGAGGGAGAGTATGCCTTACACACAGTCTCTAGATAGGCTGATTAGATTCCAGTGGACGAATTTACATTGAAGGACATCTGGGTACAAATGCTTAACTGGATAGGACTCAACATGTATGGTGGAATATATAAGGTCTGGTGGAGATTTTTGAAAGGCATGTCCTCCAAGACAGTCACTCCTCCCACTCAGTGTCGGTTTTGTCAGTCCACATTAGGACCAATTAGGACCGCAAGGCCCTGGGATCCCAGACAGTGCATGCAGGTCTCTCAGGGGAGAAGGAGAATGAGGGAGGCATGGATGGGGGTGTATAAGTTTGATTAAGAAATGTTGTACAAAATTACAAAAGCTCTTGTTGCTGGAGAGATGGATCAGCAGTTAAGAACACATGTTGTTCTTGCAGAAGACCGGGCTTCAAATCCCAGCACCCACATGGAAGCTAACAACTGTCTGTAACTCTAGTCCCAGGGGATCCGACAGCCTCTACTGACTTCTACGGACATTAGCACAACAGAGCTGCACTTACTGTACAATCAGGAAATACATTAATAAACATAAAATAAAAATAATAAATAAAATATATTTAAAAAATGAAATTACAAAAACTCAATTAAAAAAAGACACTTGCTCTCAAGCCTGTGTTTGCAGGCTTTTGCAGTGTTTCATCCCCAGAATCCACATGGTAAAGAGAGAACCAACTCCTTCAAATGATGCTCTGACCTACACACACACACACACACACACACACACACACACACACACACACACACACACACACACACACACACACACACACACACACATCCCCCTAAACACACAAATAAAAAATAATATTTTTAATGTTTTAATTTAATAGATGTGTCAAAGAGATTAGAGTCCCCATATTCTTACTAAATTACAGACGGAAAACTGAGGCTTTATGTCATGGACATAAGATCCATAGCAATTTTTATACTGATTGAGCATTTTGATTAAGATATTTGGAATCAAATCATACCACTGTCCCCTTTCACAATATAAAATTTGGCTGAATAAGATTTTGAGAATTCCATCTGAATGATTTGAAATAATTTGAACAATTCTGAAAATATCAATTCAAGTGACTATTTAAATAATTTTTCACTGTACAGTAAAGATTTCTTTAAAAGTCTGATTTTATTTGCTGTTGCTGTTTGCCCTTTGTAATGACTGACAGAAGATCTGGGATTTCATTCTGTGGTCTCATGAAAAGTTTAGGCTTAAAAAATGCCTGGGGTCTTTTTCTACTGCAGAAGACATTATCAGCACATTTTAAGACTTTCCTTCTCAAACTTCTATCGCACACACCATGACACAACGGAGAGAAAAAAATACACATTTAAATTTGGAACTAGACAATCCCAGCCTTAATGTTAAATTTATCACTGATAAAGTGGGAAAAAATAATAAACCAGTCACTTAGATGAAATTAAACAATGTCTATTAAAAACTGACAATATGATTTGTTGGTACATTGTACTACATGACTAATTCTTCATTGTGAATACATTATAAGAATGGTGGAATGAATGAAGTTAAAAATCAATATTTTCCAAAAATTAGGAAGCAGATTGAAGGAATAACAAAAAATTCATACAAAAGAACTATGGTATTAGAGATAACTTCAGTATCCACGACAAGAAAAATCAATTGTAACAAAATAATTTTTCATCTTTATAATGATACTCATAGGTATACTTTACACAAAAAACAATACATTTTAATTTATAATTTCAAAGGTTTAAAGAAATGTGAATATGAGTTATCTACTCTCTTACACATAAGCACTAAGCAAATTTTGTTAATTATTTTACATTATTTAATTATTCTTTATATATACATACATGCATTTGGACTTGTGTGGTATGCTTCCCTTATATGTATGTGTTCTTGTCTATGCAGGTACAGGTGTGGCAGGTGATCCTGAACTGATGTTTGATTGTGTGTGTGTGTGTGTGTGTGTGTGTGCATGTTTGAGTGTGCTTGGGGTTTACATAGCTTGTCTTCATATACTAATCTTTTCTTTAGCTATTGAGGCAGGGTAGCTGGGTACTTCAGTTAATTGCAGGACTTATCCATTGGTTAGTCTGGTCAGCTGTCTCGGCTGTTTCTGCTGCAGTTTCTTGAAATTAGAGGAGACTACCACACTTCCCTGTCTTTTATGTAGGTTATTAGGATTTGAACTCCAGTTTTCACTTTGTAGGGTAGAAACTTTATCCACTGAGCTAGCTCCAAAGACACCTTTGTAAAAGTTTTAAAGTCTTCTGACCTCAGGCCTCTCTTGGGGTAAGTCTATTGCACAGCCCTCCACGCCTTGACTCCCCCAGCCGTGTTCACCCTTCCATCTCCCCCACTGTCCTCTACTCCTAGTTTGGGCCCTGTGCCATTCCTAGTCTTGGGACCCCAGACACCTGGGGAACAAATACTGCTTCCTGATGTTTTTCATCCAGACCAACTTAGTGCCATCCTTGGGCCCCAGGAGCACTGCTTCTGGATCTGGACCCGCCCTCACCTCCCTCTACTGCCCTGGTCCTGCAACACCTGCCAGCCTCTTTCTGGGGCTCCGAGGCTTACCTTTCCTCTCCCTGATCCTTTGCATCCAGTAAACCCCAGCCAGTCAATCCACTCCCTGGGAAATCTTGGTGCATCTTCCCACCCCATCTGCCTTTGCATCCCTGTGTGGCATGGCCACGACCAGGATCTCTGGTCAGTCCAACATCCAAGTTTCTGAAGCCAAAAACATTCTTAGAAGATTCCAGAAGTAAGGAGAAAGTCTGAAAAATTCTGACCCACATTGGAATTGGGCTAACGCAGAACTCTTGAAGACAAAATCAATCCGGCCACAACAATATAAAATCAAGAGAGAACCAGAAGCTTAGACGAACCAGTTCTTCATACACAAAAAGTAAACCACAAAGACACAGAAAGTTCAAAAAAAGAAGCAGAACTAAACTTGAAGGCCTGAGCACCACACAAGAGTCAGAAACTAGAAAAGAAATTCACATGTCAAAATCACAGAAAAAAAACAATAACA
>NW_008335360.1:89379-90423 GCF_000622305.1 Nannospalax galili
GGGGAAAGAAAAATCTTCCATGACATAAATAGGCTGAAGGAATTCTTGTCCACAAAACCAGCCCTTCAGAGAGTTCTGGGAGCAATACAAAGAGCTGAAAAAAGGAATGACTACACCCAAGGGGTTGCAGAAAGAATTCCCACGACTGTATAACAGTGTAAAAGTACAGCTATAGCAAGAATGTAAACAACAAAAAAGTAAATGACAGGACTCAATACTCATTTTTCATTAATAACTTTAAACATTAACGGACTGACCTTCCCAGTCAAAAGACACAGACTAGGTGAATGGATTAAGAAACAAAACCCATCTTTTTGTTGTCTGTAAGAAACCCATCTCACTTTCAAGGACAGCCACTACCTTACAGTGAAAAAGATGGAAAAAAAAATATTCCAAGCAAATGGAACACGTTGAAAGCAGTCCTTAGAAGGAAGTTTATAGCTCTAAGTGCCTACATTAAAAAATCAAAAAGAAAACAAATAAATGACTTAACATTGCAACTCCAGAAACTTGAAAAGCAACAACAAATGAAACCCAAACCCATCAGACAAGAGGAAATAACAAAAATCAGAGCAGAAATTAATGAAATGAAACAAAGAAAATAATAAAAAGAATCAATGAATACAAGAGATGTTTCTTTGAAAAGATAAACAAGACTGACAGACGCTTAGCCCAGTTAACCAAAAGAAAGAAAGAGCACTTCCAAACCAACAGAATCAGAGACGGAAGGAGAAACATCACAATAGACACAAAAAAGATCCAGAATGTTATAAGGGAATACTTAAAAAACTTATATGCCAACTAAATCTGAAAACTTAAATGGGTGTATATCTAAAAGCATGGGAACCACCAAATCCAAACCAAGAAGAGATCAACAGCTTCAACAGAATGATAACATATAAGGAAATTGAAACAATAATACAAAATTTCCCAATTTTAAAAAAGCCCAGACCCAGATGTATTCATGGCAGAATTCTACTAGACATTTAAAGATCTACATCCAATACTACTTAAATTATTAAAAAAGATAGAAGCAGAGGGAGG
>NW_008335360.1:90545-91127 GCF_000622305.1 Nannospalax galili
TGAAATAATTCCATGTGTTCTATCAGACCACGGTGCAATAAAGCTTACAATCAACACCCGAAGAAGCCCAAATCACCACACGAATGCTTGGAGATTAAACAACACACTCCTGAATGATGAATGGGTCAAAAGAGAAATTAAGAAAGAAATAAAAGTATTCCTGTAATTAAATGAAAAGGACAATACAACACAACAAAACCTCTGGGACACGCTGAAAGCCGTTCTTAGAGGGAAGTTTATAGCTTTAAGTGCCTACATCAAAAAAATCGGAAAGAACACAAATAAATGACTTAACACTGTGACTTAACACACTTGAAAAGCAACACCAAACAAAACCCAAACCCTGCAGACAAGAAGAAATAACAGAAATCAGGGCAGAAATCAATGAAATTGAAACAAAGAAAACAATAAAAAGAATCAACATTTCCAAGAGCTGGTTCTCTGAAAAGATAAACAAGATTGACAGAACACGAGCCCAATTAACCAAAAGAAAGAAAGAGCACCTCCAAATCAACAAAATCAGAGATGAAAGGGAAACATCACAACAGACACCAGAAAGATACAGAACATTATAAGGGAATA
>NW_008335360.1:92256-93244 GCF_000622305.1 Nannospalax galili
CAGTTTCAGCCACCTGATATTTGACAAAGGGCCAAGAACATTAAATGGAGGAAAGACACCATGTTCAGCAAATGGTGCTGGCATAACTGGATCTCCAACTGTAGAAGAATGAAACTAAACCCCTATCTTTCACCCTGCACAAAAATCAATTCCAAATGGCTCAAAGACCTCAATGTAAAGCCTGAAACTCTGAAACTATTAGAAGAAAACATTGGGAAAAACCTAAAAGATATAGGTGTAGGAAAGGACTTTCTAAACCGGACACCAATAGCCCAGGAAACAAGGGCAAGAATTAACAAGTGGAACTTCATTAAACTAAAAAGCTCCTGTACATCAAAAGAGACAACCAAGGAAACAAACAGAAAACCCACAGAATGGGAGAAAATCTTCACCAGCGATACATCTGATAGAGGTTTAATTACCAGAATATATAACGAACTTAAAAAACAGAGACCCAAAACAAGAAGCAACCCAATTGAAAGATGGGCTAAGGAGCTGAACAGAAAGTTTTCAAAAGAAGAAGTAAAGACGGATATGAAACATCTTAAAAGATGTTCAACATCACTAATAATCAGGGAAATGCAAATTAAAACCACTTTAAGATTTCACCTTACCCCAGTCAGACTGGCTAAGATCAAGAGAACAAATGATGCCAAGTGTTGGAGGGGATGTGGGGAAAGGGGAACACTCCTCCTGCTGGGGCTGCAAACGGGTTCAGCCCCTATGGGAAGCAGTGTGGAGAACTCTTAAAAAACTACAAATGAACCTACCATTTGACCCAGTTATACCACTTCTTGACATATACCCAAAGAACTCGTCCTATTGCAGAGACACTTGTACATCCATGTTTGTTGCTGCTCTTTTCACAATAGTTAAGAAATGGAAGCAACCCACGTGTCCCTCAATTCATGAGTGGATAATGAAAATGTGGTTCATATATACGATGGAATTTTACTCAGCAGTAAAGAAAGATGAAATGATGAAATTT
>NW_008335360.1:93328-93742 GCF_000622305.1 Nannospalax galili
GGGGATCCTAGGATCAGACTCTGATAAATAATTATGCAAACAGACATAACTCCAGGAACCAGGACAAGGGTAAGGAAACAGTGAGGTAAAGGAAAAGAAATAACCTGAAGGAGAAGAATAGTAGGTAAAAGGCCTTAATAAAGGCAATATCGATAAAAATTGGGGTAGTCTAAGGGAGGGGGGAGAGAAGGGTATACGAGGAACCTAGGGGGTAAGGAGAATTAAGGTGCTCAACAGAGCTAGGATCATAGGAGCAACGGTATTAGTAAGGAAGAAAGGGGGGGAAGTGGGGCACCTTAAGTGCAACAACCATGATAGAGGGGGAAGACGGTACAAGAGAAAAACAATGCCTAGCTAGTCACGAAAACCAGAGGGAACCATATTATTCCTACAATCTACTGACAAATTATACAT
>NW_008335360.1:94038-120108 GCF_000622305.1 Nannospalax galili
TGCTTCCAAGAGAAGCCAACAATGGTCGAGCAGGACCTTTGACTTATCTTCACATAGATGGAACTGGTAAAAGAAAGGAGCCAGGGGCTCCTCCCAAGCCCATGGGACCCCTGAGGAACAGATCCTGAAACGACCTCAAGAGTAAAAACAAATGAGTTTATCTCGTCCAATTGTATGTCCTTAAACACCCAAAAGGGAAGTATAACCAAAGATTGAATGGGCCAATATAATTTCATAAGAGCATACACATATATAGCTAAAAGTTACTTGACAAACAGCAAAGCCAGGCAGGCAATACCTTCAGTTGAGTTCTTGGCCAGGATGGATAATGGCTCTTCCAGATAGAAACCCAACAAACTACTGGAAAAAGGAACAGCAGACTCAATTCTATCCAAAGGAATACTGACAATGGATTGCCGTAGATGAGCAACAGCTGATCCTCCTGGAACAGGGACCTTTGGCTGACTAGATTTACCAGAAGGTCAGATAGGGGGGGAATAGGTGGGGGTCCCAACAGCACAGTGGACAGTGACAGGGATAACAGAGTTGGAGGCTCTAGTGGAAGTGGAAGGTTGTCTATCTGACGAGTTTATATTCATACTCAGGTGCCAAGGAACTCAGAAAGTAAGTGACTGTGACCAGTAATAGTCATATATAGAGAGATTAGAAATGCATGTGAAAACGTCTCAATGTCAATTGCCTTAAAATGAATTTTTCTGTATGAAACTGTGTATTTTAACAATGAAGTGGAGATCTTTTTAAAATGTTAAAATCTCATTTAATTTTATGTCTCATAGAGTTTTTAATTAGTAAAAAATTGAATAAGCGTAATAATTCATCTGTAAACCTAAAAATGTACAGCCAATTTTGAAAGAGATATACCCTAGCTCAGAAAAATGTTATTGAATAGGTTAATGCTGTTGTAATGAAATGCTTCTTCTAATTAAAAAAGAAAAAAGAAAAGATGCCTGAATTATCAGCACTAATGCTTATATACTGAATACTTATAAATGATGTTTAGAATGATGGCCCTAACATAAAATACCAGTGTGTCCTGGAATATTATAGAATAAATGAGGCCCAGTATGGCTTGACGATGACATTCCTTGGTGCAATATTGTTATTAGGCACCTAAAAATTTATGGGTGGATCTTATGACTATAATAGACAATGGTCATTTGTTTGGTCTGCTGTTTCACTCTCCAGTCAGAGCAGAGATACTCCCTTATTTTCAGGAACTTATCCCCTATTCTTCCACTTCATTTGAGAAGCCGATAGACTCTGCCACTCATAGTAACTTATTCCACTCCAATAGGTTAGAAACACAGGCCAGAAGCTGGTCAGTAGTAACCTATATTACTAAGCCATAGAGATTGTCCAAAATATGCATACATGACCAAACTGGGCCCATATGTGGGTTCCCCTGGGATTTTTCAAACTGGTGTCCCATGAGTGATAAGTGATAAGAGATGAGGAAGATGTATTTCATTCTGGGGCATTGGCATCCAAGTTCATCAATACAGGGAAAGTCAGCTATGAGAGTGAACTCATGGAAAGAACAGAGATAAAAGACAAGATCCAGAGAGGCCTTATTCTTGTTCCCAGGGGCTCCCACTCTCTTAATGGTTATGTGAGCCATTACATTTCTTTCTTAGGATAAACTATTTTAAATTGACCTTATGATACCTGTATAATATAGACTTTGTCCATGCATCCATCCATCCATCCATCCACACATTCATCTATCTACCCACCATCCATCCCCTCATCCATCCATCTATCTACTCATTGGTCCACCTACCTATCTATCCATCCATCTATTCATCCATATGCCCACCATGTATCATATTTCTGCCCAGATTCACTGTGTGTGTACAGAAATCTGACCAGGTGTCAGGCTATGCTCAGGTGCCTCAGAGACATGAGGCATACTAAGGAAGGCAAATAAGAAACAAATGTTAGGAAATTATCTGTGCTGGCAAGGAGACCAAGGCAAGATCATGGGGACAGAGACAGATGGGACAGGGGTAAAGGGTCATGGAAGGTCACTCTCAGCAGGGAACATTAGGCAGAATCTCAAATGAAGCAAAGAAGAGAACTATATGAAGACATGGGAGGAGAGTTCTTGGCTGGTGGAGAACGTGTTCTAAGATCAAGTGTCTGTGGATTAACTGAGCTCACTCTGTACTCATGAACACCAATGAGGGCATTGCAACCACTAGCATTTCAGGGGGACTCCTTCCTGATGGGGTGAAAGAGTATGAAAGTCTTACCCTAACTGTTTCTGTGTTTGACAGAGATGGGAGGTATGTGAACAGGGAGATCAACTTCTTGAAAGTGACATGGAGATATTATTCATTCATTCAGCAAATATTGTAGGGTATATCCTATATTTCAGGCATAGTTTTAGCCTCAAGAACTCATGGCTTAAAGATGAAGAAAAAAATATCCATATATATATATATTAGTGTTTATATACATCAAAGGATATATGTACAAGGTCACCACAATAGAGGTACTCAAATGAGTTAAGAAGGGATGTAGGTATAACCTACCCCCATTCTTATGAGAATCAAACAAGACGGTATGTCACATGTTCAGCTCCCAGTGGCCTATGATGGAAGTTGGCTCTTTTCCTTTGGGTTGACCTCAGAATCACACACCCTGAGAAAGAAGCATAACATCTGAGCCAATCTCCTCAGTTGTATGAATTCAACTGGGCTTATGTTCTTCAAACAAATCCACATAAATCAAAACAGTCAAAATTGTCCTAACTAATCAACCACTTCATAAGCAAACAGGACCTCAAGTTCCCACCAATAAGTGAACTAAATGATTCCTTTTTTTACCCTCAAGATTGCATTGGATCTGGTATGTCACAGAGAACAAAACTGTTTCCTCAAGTTGACAAACAAATGTGTGGGCTTCCTGTGCTAGAAGGAGGCAGTAAGATAAACTTCATATCCGACTGTCAATTTGGAGATTAAAAAGTAATACTGGACTCTCAGTTGATTGACAGCCTATTGAAGAAGATAATCACAAGGTAGCTAATGAACAGAAGTGAGCTTTAACCTATGGCACACATTCATTCCTGAGCAGTCCATTGTTGCCTTGGTCCCTGCCTTCTTGGGTGAAGGAACTGAGCCCACCTTTCCTCCAGATCTCTTTCACCCAATGCCAGGCTGTGTGGTTACATCTGTTCCTGTTTTCTCATTTACCAATCTGTGATCTCTACCTGATTGCTGTTCAAACTGGATGAAAGTGGTTGGGTGGCTTATATAACTGACCTTCCTCTCCTCTGAGGAGGATAAGCCAGAGAACACCCAACACTAAGCCTAAGAGCTCATGGAACAGATTTTACTACTGCACCTGGGCAGAGTGGAGGGTCCCTGCAAAGGCATGAACAAGTTGATAGCTGGCTTTCAGAGTGCCTCTTCTTCACGACCGGAGGAATACCCCCGGAAAGCCTCAAATGCATTTATTTGATCTCTAATTAAACCAGCAGTGGAAAACCCCCCCCAAAAAAAGAAGTTTTAAAACAGGAGGAAGATTTTGCTTACTCATGTGATATAACTTCTGTCATCCTCGTGAGTATTATCTTCCCACTTGCAGAAAGACATTTAACATCCCTTGGAATCCAGGTCTGTGAGTGATGACCTGTTTCAGAGGTCGAATTCTAGAAACACTGTTTTTTCACTTTTGCTTTTACTTCCCACAACACCCCAGAATGAGTACAAATAGCTTGTGAAAGGAAGGCTCTGAAGCCACAATATGGTATAAACCTTTATCTCTGTATGCATGATATATCTCAGCTATTTCTTACAACAGTAGAAAACTAATATACACATCTTTTCATCTTCTCAACTGCTTATTTTTCTTTTCTGTTTTTTTTTTTATTCCCCTTCCCAAACTTTGGGTAGGTTTTTCACATATGCCTATTCTTTGAACAGTATTGAACCTAAAAGGTGAAGGACCACTGTTCAGATCATCAGTGGTCTTGTACATGCAATATTCTTCCATTCATTGAACTCTCCCCTCTCTCTACATTGTCCATTGAATTCTTTCTATTCTGACATTGTATGTCCCTGAATCAAGAGAATGGCTAGGTTCCCTGCTCTGCACTGTGACCTTCAAAGTCTTGACACACAACATGTTGGGGAGAAAATCTCATATTATTTTAAGGAAGTTTTAACATGTTTGCATTGGACCAAGTTCATAGCTATCATGGTGTGCATGTGACCTATGAGCCAGAAGTTGCACACGTGTGGAAGTTGTTACGTAAGGCAGCAATATAAATTCAATTCATTTGTGTCATGTTGGTCATAATCTAAAGCTGCTGCAGATAAATGAAGAAAGTAAAATTATATTTGGGTAAGAAACCCATAGGATGTTCTTTTGTATTAATGGGTGCTTTAAATGTAATCTGCATTATTAAACTCCATAGTGCATATTTCCACTGTAGATGAGATTAAATGATATAAATTCATCTGTGCTTCTGCCTCACTTCCTCAGTCATGTAGTACCTTTATAGAAAACTGTCAATTTTTTCTTTCTTTTCTTTCTTTCTCTTTCTTTCTTTCTTTCTTTCTTTCTTTCTTTCTTTCTTTCGTCTCTCTCTGTGTCTCTCTCTGTCTCTGTCTCTCTCTGTCTCTCTCTGTCTCTCTCTCTCTCTGTCTTTTACAAATACATTGACATTGTACTAAATACAAGAATTTTAAATGAGCTGTGAAGGTCTATGCCCACAGTCGTTTCAGTTGTGATTTTGTCTTTGGAACTACTGTAAAAGTAACAGGGAAGAAAATGATGAAAATGATAAGCTCTTCCATGAGACATGCTAGAATGTATAAGAAAGTATTCATTTCACTGAATCTAAAACAGAAGGAATATTTGGAAATTTATTCCAAAATTGTCGTAAATAAAAATGACTATTTACAACAATGCTGAGTCACAAACTTCAGTATTTCTGCAAATAATTTCTTTCATAAAATAGGTACTTTAGTCCACATCAAAAAATAAATTTTTAAGACTTCAAAGAAGCTAAATAGAGTCATCTTTGACCCTGTGCTTCATGAGACAGTAGTGCACATTAGATATTAATTTAAGAAAAATTCAAGATATTGTAAAAGTGAATGAGTTCTGAAATACTAAGGTGAAAAGATTTACTATACACAATATAGGTATTTTACAGTGTTAACATTTGTTATCTTCATGTTTAGTGTGTAAAGAGAAATTCTTATGATACTCAAAGTTGAATTTTTTAAAGAAGATATACATTGGAAATACTAGCAGTATAAATTGTAGGTTGATAGAATAACTTCATCTACAACAATAAACTGATTTCTCAGCTCATCTCAGCCAGTTATTCAACATGGAATTCAAATAATTTTATTTCTGGTTTTGGAATTTCAACGTTCTTCTTTCCCTTCACAGCCACCCTCCCAAGCTCAGCCCTTACACAGCTACCTAACAGGGCTCCCTGGAGTGTCTATTACATACTCACAGGTACATTCTCTCAGTGTCCATATAGCATTTATTTCATTTTTTTGTTGCTGTTGGTGTCCATATAGCATTTATTTCATTTTTTTGTTGCTGTTATTTTCTCCTCCCTGAAGTTACCAAGACTTATACAGAATGTGAAAACTTTGTAAAGTTTTTGCTAATGCCAGTTATATTCCAGAACAAAAAAAATCAGTGCCAAGTGCATCAAAGGTAAAGGAAAGGAATTTTTCTTTCACCTCTTTCCTAGTCTCAATATTTGTGTTGCTTCTTAAAATGTGTGCATCTCCTGCACAGTCACAGCACGTTGTAGAGGTAATGGGAAGTGGGGAGCAGCCTCAAAGATGACGTCTTCAAAGGAGACTTAACATTCACACACACAAGCAGTCTGGACTTTCGAGGACTTTGAATTTCAGACTTCTTGTATAATGCTGCAAAGACCAGAAAAACAGGTCACATTGACATTAACATATTGACATTAATTATAAAAATGAAGCCGATTCCCTAAATTTCATATGGTTGTTTTCATGATGCTTATTGAATGCTTGGAAAAGATAAGATGATAATAATGTTGTCGTCAATCTTATGCAAGGCTTGTCTAGCTTTTCAATAAAACAGACGCTAGTTATATGATGCAAAACAAAAATGTAACACTGAAAATCTATAGAAAATTTAAAAACACAAAAGATCAATTTACCTGTTATTGACTCAGGTCAATTAATCTTTCTATATTAATCTTCTCAATAAAATTGAATTAATGTTATTTAGGTGTAGGAAGTTTGGTAAAAGTATTCATTTCATAATGTAATTCTCAACTTCACAGTGATACTACATTTTCATTCCTAATACATTATGTCGGATTTTGGCTGACAATGGGTTAAAAAAAGAAGACACACTGCTACTGAAATTAAATCTCTAATATCAGCAAACTTATCCAAGTTATTCTTCGACATGCCTGTTACAAAAGATATCTAGTGTAGTTTAGAACCATGGTAAAAGGAAGGTGGGATGGAAGGCTGAAAAAAGGGAATGAAGAAGAAAAATATACAGACTAGAAAAGTTTCAAGGGACCAGATTTTAAGGGGCTGGAGAGATAGCAGACTGTCTGAGTACCTGCTACTCTTGCAGAGGATGTGAATTTGGTTCTAAGCACCTTTGATTCCAGTGACAGGTGATTTGACACCCTCTTCTGGCTTCCATAGGCATCTCTTGTCAATGGCACAGCCATTCACATACACATACTTGTAATTAGAAATAAAATAAATCTTCATTTAAAGAAATCCTTTCTTTAGGGTCTTTTTACCCTAAATGCCCACACAATTCCTACCTCCTGTTTTTATCATGTCATCTTCTGAAAGGATTACCCAAATTGCCAATAGGGAATAGGGACGCTGACCGCTCTGGCTTCTTCCCTGCTGAACAGGGAGGCAGGGTGAGGCAATTGGAGTACCCTTCAGTGGGTCTATCTAAAAGACTCCAAAATTGCATAACTCTTATCTCTAAGGGGAAAAGAAAGTCCTTGAAACATGAAAAGGAGATGTGAAGGAGAAGTAAATGCAAGAGTAATTAGCATTACAAGTTTTAGACAGGGAACTATAAAGAAGTCAGACAGGGCAGTTTTCAAATGTTCATATGAGAGTCCATTGGAGTTTCTTGACAAGGGAATCCAAAAACATCCCTCCTCATTTTTCTTTTGTCTTCCAAGGCTGGAGTGATGAATTCAGGATATGCTTTCAGGTATTTTGATAGTGAGATAACTGACAGGTTGCTGGGGTGTATGTATGACATGGATAGCCTTTACCCAGCATGAGTCATACCTTCTCTTCCTAGCCTTCCCCAGATTGTATATGTTAACCCTCCCCAAATCCAGGAGACCATGTGTGATTAGGGTCAAATTACATACAGTTGGCTGGGAAGAGTGGCTAAATACTCCAGTAAGGGTCCAGTGACACTGCTTGGCCCTCCTTTAATGAATGAGCACAACCTTCAACAAGCCAAATTGTGATGATGGTTAGCGATCAGGATCAGCTGAAGTTGTGATGATGGTAGTTATTCCATTAAGAAGGGGCAGCTGTATAGCATCATCTTATTAAAAGGCCTGGAATTTTAAAGGATTTGGTGCTAGGACCCATATAGGAGGGAGAACACATGTCGTTTGTTTTTCTGAGTCTGTGTTACTTCACTTAGTATAACAGCCTCTAGATCCATCCATTTACCTGCAAATTTCATTAAGGGAGGGAGTGGGCTTGGATTTGACCAAAACACCTTATATGTATGTATGAAATTCTCAATAAAGTTTTTGTAAAAGTTAAAAAAATAAGTATTTCCTTTAATATACTTTTATCATCAGTTTAATCTGTTAGACCAATGTTATTGGCATCTGTAATTATGGTTAGAGTATGTGAAATAGGTTTTGAAACAATAATTTTATCTAAAATAATATTTGTTAATTTAAGAAATTGTATTTTTGTTTTGTTTTGTTTTTTTGGACATTAGAGGGTTTCCTGATAAAATTACTTAATGTAATTTACTATTTTTTATTTTAACAAATTTTGTTGTTATCAGTTAATGTGACTATTTTGTTTGTAGGATCTATTCATGCTAAGGCTCTATAATGTAAGTGTCCCTTTAAAATAATTTGTGTTATATTATCAAAATATGTAGTTGTTAATAAATTAGTCTTGTAAGAAAAGAAAATCCTTGAAATTCCTTGTGACTTCTTGTGCTTCCTTCCATATCTACTTCAATCTTCCCCTTTCTGAAAAACACTTCTCTAAGCTTTCTTCAGTCACCTAGTTTTTCTTCATGAAAATTTCTGTTTTAAATATGTTTTAGATGCACCCACAGAAACTAGTCACTTGTCCTTGAATCTCAATCTACAGTCTGTATAAAAAAATGGGTCTTGTATCTACAAATTTCAACCAATTGGAAAGAAGGTGGTCAGGACTGTCAAGATGTGGTTATGACGATGAAGATGACTGACCAATTTGTAAAACCCATGTAAAATACCCAGGCACAATAAGACTAGGAAGGAAGAGCATAGAAACATAAATCACACTGCACCCTATGTGTATTTCTCTTATACTGTGTTATGAACATCAACACAATTCCTCTTTTATTATTTAAATTTTATTTATGATTTATTTATTTATTTTTATATTTTTGGTTTTTTGAGACAAGGTCTACCTGTAGCCGTAACTGACCTGGAACTTACTATGTAGGTTAGGCTGGCCTCCATCTCACAGATATCAGCATGCCTCTGACTCCTGAGTGCTGGATTTAAAGGTATGCACTAGCATACCAATCTTCAATTACTCTTGTAAACAGTTTCATTTTTTTTCTTCATTTCATTCTCACTTTTTTTTTCAAAATACATTTTTATTGAATTTTTGTGCATTTCAAACAATACATCTTAATCATATTTAGACCCCATTTCCAAACTGCACCTCCCATAATGCCCCCCCAACACACACCAGATTCTGTCATGTATGTTAAGGCCTATCCAGTCAAGTTTGTGTCCCCAGATGCCCCTCAGTTTGAGTTCATCCACTGGAGCCACGTCAATCGATCTAGAGTCACTCCCTTAATGAAGACCAACTCTCCTTCACCTAGCAGTGATTAGCCAACAATAGTTCCTCATCTGAAGTTGGGGCTTCTTGCCCATTTCTCCACTTCTATGCTTGTTTGTTTCTTTTTTCTGGCTTGAGTTTACACAGGTCTTGTGCATGTCATCATCATCTTGCTGTAAGTTCATAAGAACAAGTTCCCATGTACCTGGAAATTTTACCATGTGCAACCATTTTACCCTGTTATTCAAAGTTCCCTCATTATTGGGTATTACTCCTTGAACCGTCTGTAACAAAATATGTATTGAACTTGATTGATTATAATTGTGATTTTGCTACTTCTTTCTATAATATTCTTGTTTCTCTACTTCTCTTGAGAGAATATTATCTTACACATTATTTTATTGCTTAAAAGTGTTAAAACACAGGAGGAAATCATAATTGTTCACATCTAATTTAGGCAAATTTATTTCAAGAAATATTTAATAAACCTCCTTATATATAAGAATACATGATAAATTCAATGAACCTGAGGTATGGAATATATCAAAAGATTTTTGGTCTCTATTCCTCTTACATATATAAATACATAAAAAGAACATAAGAACTTAGCAATAGAGCGTGCAGTTAAAGGTACTTCTCCAAAGTCATTTTAATTAAAAGTTATGCTTACTTCAATTGAGGTCAGAAAAGGAAGGAGCAAATGTTTAATTTTACCTTGAACTTGTTCACTTCATCCACAAAGCCAGATATCACATTTTGAATTAAGCTTAATTTTCTTCTTTGTTTCAAGTTCAAATGTAGAGTCATTCATAATTTTAGCTAATAATTTTTGCACACACAAGAATTTTAACAATTCCAGGCTGAAAGTGAAATTGGAGACAGTATTGAACCTTACTATTGCCAAGTTTTAAATAAGGGACTTCAAAATGTGGACAGAATTTGCGATGCTTGCTTTCTCTGAGGAAATTAAATTATTCATATATTAATGTAGGAATAAAGACTGGTTGGTCTGTTTTTTCAGGATTCTGCCTTTGATACTGATTTCTAGCATAGAAAAAGGCTTAGTAATATTATTCGGGCTTCAATTCCAAAGATAGTTAGTTGTTTTTATTACTGAAATTATATAAACATTTATTGGCTGAAAATATCCTTGCTCTCACAGATATTTTGTATTGCTCACATCTTCAGTGTTCATATTGACACTCAGTTTGTTTTACAGTTCCTCTATAAAGTTCTTTTTCTCCCATTTAAAATTTTTATTTATTTTCTTTTTTTAAAAACATTTAAAATTTTTTTTAGAAGAACCATTTAATTACAGCTTTAACATACTCAATAACAGTTTCCAGAGCAAAGATACATCTCCCTCAAAAATGGCTATAATTTTTTTAGGTTCACTGTTGAATTAATACAGTTATATACTATGGAATTCAGTATAAGCCCTGTAAGACATAAAATTGAATGAGTTTTTAACCTTAAAAAGGACCTCCATTTCACTTCTTACAGAAAGACTCACTGTTTTTGCTAATAACACAGATGTTGGTGCACATGTCACTCATCTGTATTTATCTAATTATTACTAGTTACATTCCATTGCACTCAGATCCTTGGCCCCTGTGTATGTCTATAAAGTCATTGAGTAGATTTCAATGGTTTTGTTTATCATCTCTACTAATTAACATGACATCAAATTTTATGCTTCCTTCTCAAATATAATCCATTTCTTTAAACTTGTTGATTTGTGTGTGTGTGTGTGTGTGTGTATCACACAGAACGTCCCAAACCATCTTATTCAACCATACACCCACTCCCCAGATGGCACCCTCCCATAGCCTCCCTCCCCAACACTAGAGCCCTTATACACTGTCATCCCTGCTACTGTCCACTGTGTTGTCAGCACCCCAGCCATTCCCCACTACTTGTCCATATGGTGAATCTAGTCAGCCTATCTAAAGGTCTTTGTTTTAGGAGGGTCAGCTGTTCCTCATCTAGCAGCAATTGGTTGTCAATATTCCTTTAGATAAGATTGGGGTGTGCTGTTCATTTTCCCAGTTCTATGCTGGGTTATTATCTGGGAGTCCCTTGGGCCACCCTGGCCAACAACTCAAAAGAAGGTATCTCTGATCTGGCATTATTGCTTGTTATGTAGCCTTCAGTAATACATATGGATTCTTTAAAAATTATATTGGCTGCTTTAATCTTTGGTTATACTTTCCTTTTGGGTGTTTAAGGCCATAGAGTTGGCCCAAATAAACCAATTCATTTTCACTCTTAAGGCCATTTGAGAAGCCATTCCTCAGGGGTCACATGGGCTTGGGAGGAGCCCCTGGCTCCTTTCTTTTACCAGTTCTGCCTATATGAAGATAAGTCAAAGGTCCTGCCCTATCATGGCTGGCTTCACTTGGAAGCATGGAGGAAATGAACCCTCTGTGTTGACCCTCCTGTTTGTAGACTGGATACTGGTTCAAGTCTATCTCATGGTGTCTCCTTGGCCTCCTTGATCAAGAGGACAGTTGATTCACCACAATTACAGGACATTTTGAGAGATGCTCATAGTCCCCTGGAACTAGTTAACCTAGGAGGGCATAAACTGTCCTTTATGTCCCCCCTGACCAAATTAGTGCAGTACCCAAAGTATGGCTGTTAAACATCCACAAGTATGGTACTTTTGATTGTTGTGTGCCATGTAGATAAGTATTGGGCAAAGACCAATTGTTCTCAGATAAACCTTGCCTAGACATATATTTCTTGATCTGGTATATATAATTTGTCCATAGGTTGTTGGACTAATATGGTACCCTCTGGTTTTTAAAACTAGTTAGGTATTATTCATCTCTCACATTGTCTAAGCCCTCCATCATGATTTCCTCAATTAAGGTGCCCCCATTTTCCCCTTTCTCCCTTAATAATACCCTTCTCCTATGTTCCTACCTCTCTTGAGCTCCTTCTTTCCCTTTATCCCCTAGGTTCCTTGTATACCCTTCCCTCTCCCCTCCCAGTTTTTATCCATATCTCCCTTATTAATGCCTGCTTCGTACTGTTCTTCTCTTTCAGGTTCTTCCTTTTCCTTTACCTCCCTGGTTCCTTTCCATTATCCTGGTTCCTGTAGTTATGTCTGGATACATACTTATCAATATTTGGTTCTAGGATCTACATATGAGGGATAACATATGTCAATTTTTTTTCTGAGTCTGTGTTACTTCACTTAGCATAACAGTTTCTAGTTCCATCCATTTACCTGAAAATTTCATGATTTCATCTTTCTTTATTGCTGAGTAAGACACCATTGTATAAATGAACCACATTTTCATTATCCACTTTAAATTGAGGGACACTTAGGTTGCTTCCATTTCTTAGCTATTGTGAAATAAGCAGCAAGAAACATGGATGGGCAAGCAAGAAACACCAATGGTCTTTGCAATAGGATGAGTTCTTTGGGTATAGGCCAAAGTGTGGTATAACTCGGTCAAATGGTAAGTTCATTTGTAGTTTTTTAGGATTTCTCCACACTGCTTTCCATAGGGGTTGAACAAATTTGCAGCCCCACCAGCAGTGGATGAGTGTTCCCCTTTCTCCACATCCTCTCCAACATTTGGTATCATTTGTTCTCTTGATCTTAGCCAGCCTGACTGGTTAAGATGAAATCTTAAAGTGGTTTTAATTTGCATTTCCCTAATTATTAGTGATGTTGAACATCTTTTAAGGTGCTTCTTAACCATTTTTACTTCTTCTTTTGAGAACTTCAGTTAGTGACATCTTTATAAATTAAATTTTTATGACTCTATAGAGTTATTATTTCAGTAACATATGGTTTTCTCCCATGTGCCCCATATGCACACTGTCTTAAACTGAGCTGTCTCCCCATAAACATTCATATGCTTTAGCAGTAACCCCTATAGTTTGACTATAGTTATAGGGAAACTTCTCATAGGTAAAGATTTACATCCTATTTGATAAGATTCATTTCTCTCTCTCTCTCTCTCTCTCTCTCTATATATATATATATATGAGAAGAGACAGAAATGAGTGTCATAATACAAGAAAAAAACCCTCTATAGTGAGTAGCTTATTTGACTTAATGTCTTCCAGTTTCATTTTTCTTGGTGTCTAGGGCTCCATTTACTTCTTTATTTAGGGATGAAAAGTATTTTCTTGTACTACATTTTCTTCATTCAATTCATGAAATTACTTTCATCTTTGTTATAGTGAATAGTGCCACAATAAACCCAGCCATAATAGTAACTTTAAAAAAATCTATGTTTTTGTGTCTGTGGGAGCAGATGCAAGTGAGTGCAGGTTCTTGCAGGGGTTAGAGAAGGTCATAAGATCTTCCTGGAGCTGGAGTTATAGGTGGTTATGAGCTGCCTAGTGTACGTGCTGGGAACCGAATTCAGATCCTTTACAAGAGCAGTATGCGCTCTTACCTGCTGAACCATGTCGCTAGTCCTTTAATGTCTCTATAAGATGGTGATATGAGGATGTTTTTAGTTAAATAACCACAAATGGGACTGCTCCATCACATGGTTGTTTTGGTTTTTAACTTTCTGAGGTTACCTTTGATATGTTTTACTACTTTTATATTTCAGTGTAGTCATCCTGAGAGGTGTGAGATAATGCTTTGTGCTTTTGATTTCATTTTCCTGGTGATTAGTTGTTCTAGTTTATTTCTTCATTGCTGTGGAAAAACACTCTGACCAATACCAACTTTGGTGGAAAGGGTTTATTTGGCTTACCTCTCAAAATTCATCAAGGAGCCCACAGTAGGAACTCAGAGAAGGAAACTGGAGGCAGGAGCTGGAGTACAGGCCAGGAATCCTGCTTACTTCCTGCCTTGCTCCCTGGGTCCATGCTTAACGTGCTTTTTTAGACAGAACAATGAGCCCAGGGGTGGCACCACTCATAGTGAGTTGATCCCTCTCACATCACTCAACAATCAAGAAAATACCCCACAGACATGGCCACGGGCCAGTCCAATGGAAACAATTCCCAAATTCAGGCTTCGTCTACCCAGGTGTATCAAGTTGAGAGTAAAGCTATCCAGCACATTAGTGATTCTGAATAACAAAGAGAATCTACAAGTATGTTGAACACTTATGGCCATCTGAACTTTAGTAAGGGTGCCTAGAACAGTGTCAAAATGAGTCTCTTCAGCTAATGGTGGTAGCGAAGTTGGAAAACCACATGAAAGAATGGTATGGATACTTATAAAACAGAAAAAAACCAACTCAAAATAGATTAAAATCTAAAATGTAAAATGCAGTAAACTTGATGTTTTGATAGATATGTATAACATATAAATATTTAATTTAACATATTTATTTCTTCATACATATGTTTTGTGAGAGCATTTAAAATATGCTCTCTTGTTAATTTCCAAGTATACATTACCATGTTACCTACTATATGTACTGAAATTTGTTATTCCAAAGTGAAATTGTGTATCTTTTGACCAAAATCTTCCTAGGTCTTCTCCAAGCATAAATTAATAGAATTTTTGTTAGTTAAATAAAAACAGACTTAGAGCTGAAGAGATGGTTCATCAGTTAAGAGCACTGGCAAACCTTCCGAAGAAGCAAAGTACATTTTCCAGCACCCACATCTGGTGGTTCTTGACTGCCTTTACTACAGCTCCACAGGATCTGATGCCCTCTTCTGACCTTTGCAGGTATGTATGTGCACATCGCCACCCCCCCACCAATATATATAATTACAGTATACATGGAAGAAATAAAAATACATTCTATAATAACAAAAACAAAATGCAGATGACACCTTCATAATAAGGTTAGCTTCTTTAAAAACACAGGTAAAAACTGAAATAAACAAATGTGACTTCACCACACTAAAATGCTTCTGTATGCAAAAGTAAATAAACAGTAGAACATAAAGACAATCTAAGAATGGGGAATCTATTTTCTAAGTTTGTATCTGGTGAGAAGTTAAGCTCAAAATACTTAAGAAAATATACCAACTCAGTAGTGAAACAAGTGAAATTCCCTAATACCTTGATTGACAAATGAGCTGCATAGTGAATGGTGCACACTTTACAAATGTCCAGCAGGTGGGTATGGCAACCTTCTATTTGGAGGATGGGAGATTAAAAAGATTTAATCATAGGGTGTTTTCTGATGATGAGCTGACCTTGTCTCAGATTGAGTTATGTCACAAAACAAGGAGCACTGTGTTTAAAGTACTTAGCAGTGAACAGAGCTGCTTCTGTCAAAATAACAGTTATTCATACTCAAGATGACAAGATAGTTCAAATAGTTTAAGACCAAATACATCAAGTAGCTACCATTGTGTTAATTTCTGTGTGTGTGTGTCTGGTTGTATGTCTCCATGCAAGTCTTTGTGTACCCATGAACACAGAGCAGACAGAAGAAAAAGTCAAGTAACCTGCTTTAGCCTGCCAAGCCCTACTCCCCTAAGAAAGGCTCTCTCACAGAACCTGGAGTTAGACTGGCCACCAGCAAGCCCCAACAATTCTACTATCTCTGTATTCTATAAGGTTAGGGTTATAGGAACACATCAGCATGCCTGGCTTTTTATATGTGTCCTCAGGATTTGAATTCAGTCCTCATGCTTACACAGCAAGCACTCTTATAAACTGAGCCATCTGCTCAGCCTCATATGGGTCAGTACTTTACTAGCATGTAATTACATCAAGTATTTTAGTCTTAAAATCCTGTAATTCACAATCTCACTCCATAGAGAAGATTTCTAATTATAGACACAAATGAGAGAATAAGACAGAGGTGATCATTTAAGAGGGATAATTGTGGTTTATTTTTAGGAAGGTTGTTTTCTTCTAATGAGAACCACTCAACTCTGAACTTTACAGAGTTGTTGACAGCTAGAATTTGTAGGCTTTCACTTACTGCAGATTTAAGACAGTGAAAGTTTACTGAAGGCATATGTAGATTAACATAAGAAAGGTTGAGTGATAAGTGATTTTTAAATCTTTTTTTAAAAATTACTTATTTTTATTTTATGTGAATAAGTGCATTGCCTGCATGTGTGTAAGTGCACCCATGCTGTACAGTGCCCATGGAGGACAGAAGACGATCAGATTCCCTGGAACTAGAGTTAGGGTGGTTGTTAGCTCCCATATCAATGTTGGGATTTGAACCCAGGTCTTTTGAAAGAACAATCAGTGCTCTCAACTATTGAGCTATTTCTCCAGCCCCCAGAGTGATGAGGGTTTTAAGTGAGAAGGGGAAAGTTTGCATGGTGAGTGAAGTATAGGCTAGGATATACTTCAAATTCCAATGATAATATATCAACATAGTCTAAAATTCACCCTTTTAAAAATACTTTGATAGATATACACATTTTCTTTTTGGCCCCACTCTTGCAAAGTCCTAAAGCCTGAATAATTTCTTCATATATTTTGTTTGTAAAACAAATATTATACCTCCTTAGTAGTTGTTGAATATCCTAGTTTTATTTCTTTTGCTTTGATAAAATATCCTAACAACAAATCATTTAAAAGATTTACTAGAGGAGTAGAGTTCATTTCAGCTTACAATTTCCATGTGGTCATCCAGCACATCAGCCTCTTATAATATATCCTCCCCATATTCTGAAATGATTCCTGAGCCTTGGGAGGCAGAAGTTCAATGTAAGTGTCCTATTCAGGGATACATGCTCACAGTCTCCTGCTCTCTGCACATTTGCCACTTATGAGTTTCTGTGTTAATCACCACCGACTGCATAACAAAACTTCCCTTGTGAGAGTTGAGAGATGCATCCCTCTCTGGGTATAACAATAAGTCTTTAGGTGTCAATTTAATACCATAAGTATGTAGTAGAGAACTGTTGTTAGGATCTCCCTATGCCCTGTAACCTGTCTAGCCTCAGGTTCATAAATCTGGTATCAGTATCAGGTATGAGTGTCACTCTATGTAGCAGATCTAAAATCTGATTAGAGAGAGGTTGATTATTCCCATAATATTTGTTCCACTATTGCACTTGTGGATATATCTTGCCAGGTGAGTTATTGCAGTTCATAGGATTCACAACTGAGTAAGGTTGATGATTACTTTTCCTTCTAGTAGCATATATAGCATATTCTAGCACTATGAAAGCTAGACAGTGGAGGTGAGGCTCAGAAGTCAGCACCAGCTTGATTTCTCGTTTGTTCCATAGCTCATATATGTAGCAACTTACTGTGAGGTTCTGGTGGATAACCAAGAGCAGGCAAAATGGTCAGTATTGTTTGAGGGTCTATGGGACCCCAGGTTAACAGTTTGTAAAGAAGTTCATTCTACACATTGAGGTTCTATTGTCAGCCTGTGTTGCCTAGAAGAGGCAATATCCCCCTGTTATAGCATAACTCCTTTTAATTTCCTTTTAAAGTGTATATGTATATACTCTGAAAAGTTTCTAAATTGGTAGGTTTCCATATGGATCTTTCTAAAGGCCTTTAGTGTTATTTACCTCTTCCCATACTCCTCCTCTGTTCTGCCATTACAACAGTTTTAAAGTAGAACAAGAAAGCCCTGTAATTTAAAAACGTTTTTTATTTTCTTCTTGTTCATATCAGGAAAAAATAGGTTTTACTTTCATGCATTTCATTAAAAGAACAAAAATTATATATACTTGTATATTTGTCTATATTTCTATCACTGTCTGTCACCCAATAGGACAGGATAAAGATAAGAACTTTATAATTTGTTATATATTTAGCAGTTTTTCAATAAAGTTATAACTTTGCATGATATAATGCTAAAATATCTGATGTTCTGAAATAATTTTCTTCATAAAATTTAATGATCAAATGTAATCTTTGTTAGAATCCTCAGAATTCATTAACACAATCAAAACAATTGCACATGTTTTGTCTGAGTACTCTTTTTCCTTTAGTCATCTACCCTGTGATAAATAAGTAACTCTTCCTGCCATCACTCTCCTTAGCAAACTTAGTTTTTGTGTTCAAATTCAGTATTTTAAATAGAAACCACTTGATGTGTGAGAAAATTACTACTGAATATCGTGGAGTGGCAAATGAATAGGGTTGATCCAAAATGACCAGCTCTAACTTCATAATAACTGAGTATGCAAAGGAATTCCCTCCAAATCTAGCTCTTCAGAGAGAATTAAGAGAAATCTTAACCTAGGTCTATCTACAAATTCTATGTGTGTGTGTGTGTGTGTGTGTGTGCATGAACGTAGGTGTTTGCACACGTGCACATGTGTGTGTGTGTCTATTTTACTATATTGTTTTCCTTTAAGTGCTCAAAAATACTGATCCTGGAAGTTCTCAGTTAACTTTGGTGACGTTATCTGAGAACTTCCAGAATCAGAGGAATGGGGCATGGTTGTGGAGGACAAGAGTTACTGTAAGGCTCTACATGCAAGTAAGAAGGTAGGCCAGCTAGGACCTTCAGCACCGTCATCATTTTCCAGATTTTATCAACATTCAGATATTCTGTCACATTGTCACCCGAATTCCCTCTGGGTCTCCTGTGTGATCAGGCAAACCATATACTATATTTTATGTGCATTTATTAATTTACAAAGGAATGAGTACCCAGTGCCTAGCCCTGCGCCTCCAACAGTGCAGCTCAGAACCCACCATATCAGACCGCACAATAACTACTATAGTCACTGCTAGCATTTCCTCATGCCTCAGGGGCCCGCGATCCCATCCCAGGTCCAGAAGTGTCGGGCCACTCTACAGCATGTGGCTGCGTTTTCCCACAGCTTGTGTACTTCCCCATGCCCCGTGGCTTCCCCATGACTCACAGCTTCCATCCCAAGATGGCTCCAAGCAGCCCCTTCATAGTCCACTCTAAGCATCAGGCCACGCCCATTGGAGAAAATACCCAATTGGGAGACTCTCCACCCCTTTCCTCCACTCTTACAATCTTCCTGTCCATCTACCACTAAAGTCCCTGAGCCTTGGAGCCGGTGACAGATGTAAGGTGATCTAGCTTGTATCATGGCGAGACAGTGGCTTCTTGGGCCTCCCCATTAGTCATCTTTAGGCCTTGGTGACTGATTTATCTCAGTGGTGTTTCTTCTACTATAAAGACAAATGGAAGGAAGTAGACACATTTAAACACACATGAATATAAATTCAAATGCCTAGAAGATATCCCAGTAGGTGTACTATACTCATTAAACAATATACTCATGATGGCTTCTCCACTAGGGCCTGTAGCCTGTCTTGACACAAGATGTGTGTTCCACACCTAGGAGCAGGCCTTATCCAATTAGAAATTTGTCAGTTGTATGTTTGTTGGTCGAACCATTATTGCACTTGCAGGTATTGCTTGGCATGTCCATAGTGTGCAGCATGTGGGGTCCACTGTTGAGTAGAATTATAAGGGATCCTTTCTTCCCCAACCATCTGTACAGAGCCTCCTGGCAATATGAACGTCATACATCCAGTGGCATGGAGTGTTTTGGCTTGGTCTCAGTTCCATCTCTTCTTTTCCTATGCTCACAACATGTAGTGTCTTCAGCAACATGGTCTTACAGAACTTTCCAGTGTGCAACCAACATTAATGGCAATAACCTTGGTGAATTGGACGACCTCTAGGATCTCTCTCTGACCAACAACCTATGGGTGGGCAACCCACTCCTGGTACTGTAGATTTTTTTTAACAGTTTTATAGTTTGAGAGTAGTCTCTATCCTCATCTTACCCAACCTACATAAAACTCCCAAGAATCTTTCAACTATAGCTGGCCTTTGCTTCTTCAGGTATGTTTCAAATGGGTTTCACCTCTGTAAAACACTCGAAGGAACATCAACATTATATATCAAATCAATCATACACAAGGTCTCACATAGCATGGAAAGGTTTTGTCCATTCGTATTAACTAGTTTCTCCATAGATCCTTGTTAGGTACCATAGCATGGGTACCTTTACCATTGGTTAACTCTTTACCATTTTTACTTATCCATTTGGATTCTTTTATTCTTGATACACTTATAGGTGTTAGCCCCAGTTGTCTGACCCAGCACTGGGCTAAGGAGGCAGGGGGCTTCTCCTGTCTCCACTGTACTTGTTGGTTCCCTGAGTCAGACAGGCTCTGGATCTGCCTCCTGACTCTAGCCACATCTGTCATCTTCCCATTGACCACACCAGGTCACTGGGGAGAACTTGGGAAAACCTGCTTCCACCCCAAGTATAGCCTTTATCAGAAGAGAAATGGATCTTATTTAATCCTTGGGGATTATTAACCACCCCTTGTACAGTTGTTATCCTTTGAATGTCCTTTGTAAACTGTTATTCTGGTTTTAAACACCTTCCAGAAATGTCTTAGCACCAAATTTTGTTTTCTATCAATTTTTTCTCTGGGGATTTGGGCTTGACATAAGACTTGCCACATTTGTTTTCGGGTAACCCAGGTGGACCATTTCTTCAGTCTGGTCTTTTTTATATCTTTTATAGGGTTATTTTACAGATAGGTTTTACACATTTGTCAGAATCATTAGATGTGCCAAAGCCTCTTTCACTTTACAAAGATCATGTCCAATCAAAGGGCTTAGTAAAACCATTAAAGCCCCATACCATTCTTGAGGTCCCAGTTGAATTAGGCTTTTTTTCATATCTCTGGTGAACTCAATCTTAACTGGTCCAGTGAACTGGACATCATATATTGCTTTCCTCATACCTAGTTCTCTCAGGAATGCCTGCCCCTCCTTTATAGTCCTCCAGACTCTGCTAATCATTTTAGTCTCCCTTGGTGACAACCATGTATCTTTAATGCCTTCAACCAGCCACCCTATTAAGGACTGCCCCCACCTGCATTGGCCTAATTTGAACAGCCTATATCACAAGGATGGATGGGTGGTTATATAACTCAGCTGTGAAGCTTCTGAAGGACTTAGACTGACATCATTTGCTCCCATGTCCCATACTTTCACAAGCCACGTGGCCAGGGGCCCTCTGCTTGCTTGCAAGTTTTTCCTAGTTTTAACAGTTCTAGCATGGAATATTTCCTAGCTACAGCAGTTAGCTTTCTTTTTTCTTTTTACTATTATCTGTCTTTTCCTCTGAGTCCTTGGACTTTACACACGTCAAAGTGTCCCACCTTTTTTCTCTATCTCTGCAACTGGGTCTGCCAGTGCAGCCTTTTCAGCTTTCCCTGCCTGGGGCACATATTTTATTGTGCAAAGTGGCCCTCTCTCTCTCTCTCTCTCTCTCTCTCTCTCTCTCTCTCAGCACTCTGTTGTTTGGTCCAGAGCAGGTTAAAGACTTTCTAGCCTTTGGGTAATATTTAACAAATCTTCACATACCTGCAACATATCCCCACATTTACAACATAGCTGGGGCCCTGATTCTGCATGCCTGGCCTCTTTTTAATGACAGATTTTATGATCCATTGTATAACCCATATGACTATCCCTAACCCCATTAAGCATATGGGTTTTGATTGGCTTCTCTCCTGGATTTGGGACTCAGAGCCCAGCTGACCTACCACAAGGGCAGTAGGAACAGCACTGTTTTCTGAGGCCCACATCCCCAAGGCTTTAGTTTCTTTATCCAGCCATACTATGCCAGTTTTGTCACCTGAATTCCCTCTGGGTCTCTTGTGCAATCAGGCTAACCGTATAATATATTTTAGATGCATTTATTAACTTACAAAGGAATGAGTACCCAGTGCCTAGCTGCATGCTTCAAGGAATGAGCACCCAATGCCTAGCTGCATGCTTCCAGCGGCGCAGCTCAGAGCCCACCATATCAGACCATGCCATGACTATTATAATCACCGCTAGCATTCTCTCATGCCTCAGTGGCCCGCAATCTTGCCCAGGTCCATGATTGTCTGGCTATTCTGCAACACGTCGCTGTGCATTCCCAAGGCTCCTGCGCTTCCCCATGGCTTGTGGCTTCTGTCCCAAGATGGCTCCCAGCAGCCCCTTCGTAATTCATGCTCTGCATCAGGCCCTGCCCATTGGAGTAACTAGCCAATTAGGAGACATACCTGCTCATTTTTAAAATTTTAATATTAAAATTTTTTAATATTAATTTTTTTTTGCTTGCATGTAAATGTATCCATGTCGTAAGTACAACCTGCAGAAAACAGAAGAGGGTATTGGATTTCCTGGAACTGGAGTCATGGATGGTTGTTAACCACTATGTGGATGCTGTGATTTGAATCTGGGTCTTCTGAAAGAACCAGTAGTGTTCTTAACCACTGAAGCATCTCTCAAGCTCCCACTTTCTCATTTTTCAAAGTACTTTTGAACACCTATGAAGTTGTGGAAACAGGAATTTACATATTTGGGTGAGATAATAGTTGTGTCCTGAAATTTGAATTTCTGCTCCTGATACCTCTTTCTTCTTTTTCTCTTTGCAATTAGTGGTATACATTAACAATTAATTTGTTAGCACCAAATTGTTACATGTGAGTATGTATACTGATGTAACTGCAGGAACCAGGATAATGAAAAGGAACTAGGGAGGTAAAGGGAAAGAAGGAACCTGACAGAGAAGAACAGTAAGAGACAGATGATACTAAGAGAGAAATGGATAAAAGGGGATATTTAAATGGGAGGGGGGAGGGTTATACAAAGAACTTTGGGAATAAAAGGAAAGAAGGAGCTCAAGAGGGGTGGGAATATTATCAAAGGAAGCTGGCATTATTGAGGGAGATATGGGAGAAATGGGAGCACATTTAATGGGGAAGACATGAAATAAAGGTTAGAGAGAGAGAGAAGAGAGAGAGAGAGAGAAGAAAAGAGAAGAGAGGAGAGAGGAGAGAGAGATACATAAGGCCTAACTAGTATAAAAAAAAGAGGGACTCATATTAGCCCAACAACCTAATAACAAATCACACATAAAATACCTCCACATGAGTCCATGTGTACAACAGAACAGAAGGCTGCATAACAAGAAATAGTGCCAGACAGGAGAAACATTGCTGGCCCTTGTTGGCTAGGGTAGTCTAAGTGACTCCCAAAATTACACAGGCTATTGCCACATCCTTTGATTGCCTCCTAGTACTTGAAGGTATGACCCTGTTGCTGAAGACAGAAAATACTTAGGACACAGGATTTGGAGCAATGGACCTGGAACTGACCTGGAAGCCACTTCCCCTGAAGGCTGGATTTTGTAACTCTGGAGAGCACCATAAAAACTGCTAAGGGAGAATATCAATCGAGGGTCCAACATCAAATTCAAGACCAAATAACCACATCAATGTCCAGCACAGCATATGACATCAGTACAGTACTGGAACTTGTGTCTTGGGGGCAATCAATATCTACATAATTGGACAAAAAGCCCACTCAATGAGAGGAAACTCAAATGTGGTACTGTAAACATAACCAAATACGCATGGCTGGAGAGGTCATAGATGTTAGAGAAAATCTCAAGATTGTCACATTCCTAGACTAATGTGACTTCTTACTATGTGCAAAATATGTATCCTTATATTTACAGACAAATATCCCAGTTATCAAAGAAGCTTCTTTTGCACCAGATGGAAACTATTACCAAGTACCACACTGGTTACACACAGACATTGTCTGTGAATACCCAAGTCTAAGTGGCACATCTAGGATAAAACCTCTATATCTAAAGCTCCCAGAGCATAGAACAAGGAGTAAAGTGGACACTAATAAATATCTCAGTTCTCATCAGTGAACCTCCCTCATGTGACAGAGGCCCCATAACACAAAAGGTCACAAATGGCCAAGGCATAGAGATTAAGAGTCTGCAGAATGTTTATACTTGAACAGGACTCCTATATCAAACTTCACCCACACAGGGCTCAGAGACTATTGCAGGAAAAGGTATGGAAAGATTGTAAGAGCCAGGGAAGAGGTCATGTCAATACAAAACAAGAATCCACAAAATCCTGAGACCCTGCTTATATATACCTACAGCAATGGTGTCAGCATGCACAGGACCCATACAAACTCAAACAGACAAAAACCCAGCAAAGAACTGAGGAAACTGACAGCAGGACCCAATCTCAGCTGAAGAAATATTGATAACTGATTAGTGCTGGAAAGAACTGATTTTCCTAACGTGGGATGCTCTAGATAGGCTGACTAGACCTCAGTAAATAAAATTGGTTTGAGGAACATCAGGAGAAACTACCTTGACACAATAGGTCTTAAGACAAATGAAAAAAAAGTCTGAATTCTGGTGGGGGGGTTTGTGGGAGGGTGCCAGAAAGGAAGGGGGTAAGTTGATTTAAGATTGATTGGGATGTTGTGTATGAAATACACAGAAATTTAATTTTAAAAATTAAACTTCTGTTATACCTACAGATTGGTCATTTATTCATGTTTATTTCATTCTAGAATGTGACAAACGAATAACAGTACTTACTTCACATTGTTACTGTGATTCCTAAGTTGAAATGAGGATGCAGAAAAGTCTCATGTAATTCCTTCATAAGTGCTTAGTATATAAACAGCTGCTTTACACAATAGCAGTCTTCTACAGTTTTATAAGTCAAATCTAGGTGAAAAAATATCTTAAAAAGTAATTTATTGCTCTCCTGGCCTGCTCTCCTGCCCTCAGGCCTCTCTTGGGGTAAGTCTATCATGCAGCCCTCCACGCCTTGACTCCCCCAGCTGCGTTCACCCTTCTATCTCCCCCGCTGTTCTCTACTCCTAGTTTGGGCCCTGTGCCATCCATAGTCTTGGGGCCCCAGACACCTGGCGAACCAGTACTGCTTCCTTATCACTTTTACCCAGACCAGCTTGGTGCCTTCCTTGGGCCCCAGGAGCACTGCTTCTGGACCTGGCCCAGCCCTAATCTCTCTCTCTGCTTCCCTGGACCTGCACCACAGGCTAACTCTCCTAACCTGCTCTCCTATCCTCAGGCCTCTTGGGTTAGGTTTATCGCATGGCCCTCTGCACCTTGACTCCCCCATCCTCATTTACCCTTCCATCTCCCCCGCAGTTCTCTACTTCTAGTTTGGGCCCTGTGCCATTCCTAGTCTTGGGGACCCAGACACCTGGGTAACCAATACTGCTTCCTGATCCTTCTCACCCAGACCAACTTAGTGCCTTCCTTGGGCCCCAGAAACACTGCTTGTGGACCTGGCCCTGCCCTCACCTCTCTCTGCTTCCCTGGACCTGCACCACCAGCTAACTCTCCTAGCCTGCTCTCCTACGCTCAGGCCTCTCTTGGGGTAAGTCTATCGCGGAGCCCTCGGCGCATTGACTCCCCCAGCATCATTCACCCTTCCATCTCCCCCACTGTTCTCTACTCCTAGTTTGGGCCCTGTGCCATTCCTAGTCTTGGGTCCCCAGACACCTGGGGAACCAATACTGCTTCCTGATCTTTTTCACCCAGACCAACTTAGTGCCTTCCTTAGGCCCCAGGAGCACTGCTTCTGGGCCTGGCCCCGCCCTCACCTCCCTCTACTTCCCTGGTCCTGCAACACCCGCCAGCCTCTTTCTGGGGCTGACAGCCTCTTTCTGGGGCTCCGAGGCTTACCTTTCCTCTCCCTGATCCTTTGCATGCAATACAACCCAGCTACTCAATCCACTCCCTGGGAAATCTTGGGGCTTCTTCACACCCCATCTGCCTTTTCATCCATGCACAGCACGGCCACGGCCAGGATCTCAGGTCAGTCCAACACCCAAGTTCCTGAGGCCAAAATCATTCTTAGAAGATTCCAGACCTAAGGAAAAATCTGAAAACTTCTGACACACATTGGAATTGGGCCATTGCGGAACTCCTGAAGAAAAAATCAATCCGGGCATGACAATATGAAATCAAAAGAAAGAACCAGAAGCTTAGAACAACCAGCTCTTTATACCAAAAAGTAAACCACAAAGACACATAAAGTTCAAAAAAAGAAGCAGAACTAAACTTGAAGATCCGAGTATCACACAAGAGTCAGAACTACAAAAGAAATTCACATGTCAAAATCACAGAGAAAAAATAATAACATGGAAAACCAAAATAATATATCCCCACCACATACTTGTAATCCTCTAAAGGAGCACAATGAGAATCCCCTAGAGACAATGCAGGACATGGATCTCAAAAGAACAATGATGAATATGATAAAAGAATTCAGTGA
>NW_008335360.1:120648-122505 GCF_000622305.1 Nannospalax galili
CGCACAAAACAAAGAGAAAATTCTGAAAGCTGCAAAAGAGAAACAACAAGTCACATATAAAGGAAAACCCATTAGGATCACAGCTGACTTTTCAATGCAAACTATGAAAGCCAGAAGAGCCTGGACCCAATTATTCCCAGTGTTAAATGACCACAGATGCCAACGAAGATTACTAAATCCAGCCAAAATGTCTATTACATTTGAAGGGGAAAGAAAAATCTTCCATGACATAAATAGGCTGAAGGAATTCTTGTCCACAAAACCAGCCCTTCAGAGAGTTCTGGGAGTAATACAAAGAGCTCAAGAAAGGAATGACTATACCCAAGGGGTTGCAGAAAGAATTCCAATGAGGGTATAACAGTGTAAAAGTACAGCTATAGCAAGAATATAAACAAAAGAAATGACAGGATTCAATACTCATCTTTCATTAATATTTTTAAACATTAACGGACTGAACTCCCCAGTCAAAAGACACAGACTATATAAATGGATTAAGAAACAAAACCCATCTTTTTGTTGTCTGCAAGAAACTCATCTCACTTTCAAGGACAGACACTATCTCAAAGTGAAAGGATGGAACAAAATATACCAAGCAAATGGCAGAAAGAAAAAAGCAGGCGTAGCAATCCTAATATCTGACAAAATAGACTTTAAACTGAAACTAACCAGAAAAGACAAAGAGGGCTATTTCATTTTGATCAAAGGAACAATCAATCAAGAAGATATTACAATCATGAACATATATTCACCAAACTCTGGTGCACCCAACTTCATAAAAAAAATACTACAGGACTTCACGACCCAAATTAACCCTAACTTATTAATAGTAGGGGACTTCAATACCCCACTATCTCCATTAGATAGGTCAACAGGCCAGAGACTTAACAGAGTGACATCTGAATTAAACAAAACCATATACGAAACAGACTTAACAGACATCTACCGAGTTTTCCATCCAAACATCAAAGGACATACTTTCTACTCAGCACCCCATGGAACTTTCTCCAAAATCGACCATATACTGGGGCACAAAACAAAGCTCAGCAAATACAAAAAGATTGAAATAATTCCATGTGTTCTATCAGACCACAACAAAATAAAGCTTGCAATCAACACCTGAAGAAGCCAAAATCATCACATGAACGAATGGAGATTAAAAAACACACTCCTGAATGATGAATGGGTCAAAAGAGAAATTAAGAAAGAAATAAAAGTATTCCTGGAATTAAATGAAAAGGACAATACAACACAACAAAACCTCTGGGACACGCTGAAAGCCGTTCTTAGAGGGAAGTTTACAGCTCTAAGTGCCTACATCAAAAAATCAGAAAAAAACACAAATAAATGACTTAACACTCCAACTCAACACACTTGAAAAGCAACAGCAAACAAAACCCAAACCCTGCAGACAAGAAGAAATAACAAAAATCAGGGCAGAAATCAATGAAATTGAATCAAAGAAAACAATACAAAGAATCAACAAAACCAAGAGCTGGTTCTTGAAAAGATAAACAAGATTGACAGACCACTAGCCCAATTAACCAAAAGAAAGAAAGAGCACCTCCAAATTAACAAAATCAGAGATGAAAGGGGAAACATCACAACAGACACAAGAAAGATACAGAATATCATAAGGGAATACTTTAAAAACCTATATGCTACCAAATTCGAAAACCTAAAAGAAATGGATGCATATCTAAAGGCATGGGAACCACCAAAACTAAACCAAGAAGAGATTAAAAGCATAAACAGACCCATATCACAAAAAGAAACTGAAACAGTAATACAAAACCTCCCGACTAAAAAAAGCCCTGGACTAGATGGATTTACAGCAGAATTCTACCAGACATTTAAAGA
>NW_008335360.1:122743-123888 GCF_000622305.1 Nannospalax galili
CATCAATTTGGTTTTATTCCAGGGATGCAGGGATGGTTCAATATATGTAAGTCAATAAACGTCATAAATCACATAAATGGGCTCAACCACAAGAACCACATGGTCTTCTCAATAGATGCAGAGAAGGCCTTTGACAAAATTCAACACGCTTTTATGTTCAAAGTCCTAGAGAGAATTGGACTGGAGGGAACATACCTCAACATATTTAAAGCCATATATAACATCAACACCGGCAACATCATTCTAAATGGAGAAAAACTGGAAGTATACCCATTGAAATCAGGAAACAAACAAGGCTACCCACTATCCCCACTTTTCTTTAACACAGTACTTGAGACTCTTGCAAGAGCAATAAGACAAGAGAAGGAAATTAAAGTAGTAATAATTGGAAAAGAAGAGCTCAAATTATCCCTTTTTGCAGATGATATGATATTATATCTAAGGGATGCCAAAAATTCCATGTGCAAACTCCTAGAAATTATTAACACATTCAGTGAAGTGGCAGGTTACAAAATTAACCTACAAAAGTCTATATCTTTCTATATACCAATGACAAGCAGTCAGAGAAAGAGTGCAGGGAAACCGTCCAATTCACAATAGCCACAAAAAAAAATATATCTTGGAATAAACCTGACCAAAGACATTAAAGAGCTCTACAAGGAAAATTTTAACTCTTTAAAGAAAGAAATTGAGGAAGACATCAGAAGATGGAAGGACCTCCCATGCTCATGGATTGGAAGAATTAATATTGTGAAAATGACCATCCTACCAAGAGTCATATATAGATTCAATGCAATGCCAATCAAAATCCCCATGACATTTTTCACAGAATTGGAAAAAACTATCCTAAGATTCATATGGAAGCACAAGAGACCCCGGATAGCCAAAACAATCCTGAGAACTAAGCAATGCTGGGGAGATTACTATACCAGATTTTAAGCTCTACTACAGAGGTATAGTCATAAAAACCATATAGTACTGGCATAAAAATAGACCCATAGACCAATGGAACAAAATTGAAGACCCAAATATGAGTAACTGCAATTTTAGCCACCTGATATTTGACAAAGGGGCCAAGAACATTAACTGGAGGAAAGACAGCATGTTTAGCAAATGGTGCTGGCAAAACTGGATCTCCACTTGTA
>NW_008335360.1:124615-151157 GCF_000622305.1 Nannospalax galili
CAGCAGTAAAGAAAGATGAAATCATGAAATTTGCAGGTAAATGGATGGAACTAGAAACTGTTATACTAAGTGAAGTAACACAATCTCAGAAAAAAAAATCGACATATGTTCTCCCTCACATGTGGATCCTAGGATCAGACTCTTAAATAAGTATGCAAACAGACATTACTCCAGGAACCAGGACAAGGGTAAGGAAACAGAGAGGTAAAGAAAAGAAATAACCTGAAGGAGAAGAATAGTAGGTACCAGGCCTTAATAAGGGAGATACGGATAAAAATTGGGTTAATTTAATGGAGGGAGGAGGGAAGGGTATATCAGGAACCTAGGGGATAAGGAGAAAGAAGAACCTCAACAGAGGTAGGATCATAGGAGCAAGGGTATTAGTAAGGAAGAAAGGGGGGACTTGGGGGCACCTTAAGTGGGAAAACCATGATAGAGGGTGAGATGATACAAGAGAGAAACAATGCCTAGCTAGTCACGAAAACCAGAGGGAACCATATTATTCCTACAATCTACTGACAAATTATACATAACAGATCAAGAAATATATCTCTAGATAAGGTTTATTCGAGACCAACTGGTCATTACCCAAGATTTATCTGCATGAAACACAGTAATTAAAAATTCCATAATGGTGAAATTAACCTTCCTGGATGTTTAACAGACATACTTTGAGATCTATTCTAATTGGGTCAGAGGGACACAAAGGACACTTTTTGCTCCTTGACTTCCTAGGCCGATTAGTTCCCAGGAACCATGAGCATCTCACAAAACGTCCTGTAAAGGTGGTGGGTCATCTGACCTCTTGATCAAGGAGGCCAAGGAGACCCCTCCAGATGGACTTGAACCTGCGTCCAGTCTATAAAGAGGAGGGTCAACATGGAGGAATTATTTCCTCCATGCTTCCAAGAGAAGCCAACAATGGTCGAGCAGGACCTTTAACTTATCTTCACATAGATGGAACTGGCAAAAGAAAGGAGCCAGGGGCCCTCCCAAGCCCATGGGCCCCTGAGGAACAGATCCTCTAACGACCTCAAGAGTTAAAACAAATTAGTTTATCTGGTCCAATTGTATGTCCTTAAACACCCAAAAGGGATGTATAACCAAAGATTAAAGGGGCCAATATAATTTCATAAGAGCATATATATATATATATATAGCTAAAAGTTTTTGACAGACAGCAAAGCCAGACAGGCGATACCTTCAGTCGAGCAGTTGGCCAGGATGGATAAAGGCTCTTCCAGATAGTAACCCAACACACTACTGGAAAAATGAACAGCAGACCCCAATTCTATCCAAAGGAATACTGACAATGGATTGTCGTAGATGCGGTACAGCTGATCCTCCTGGAACAGGGACCTCTGGCTGACTAGATTTACCAGAAGGGCAGATTGGGGGGAATAGATGGGTGTGCTGACAGCACAGTGGACAGTGGCAGGGAAGGCAGAGTATGGAGGCTCTAGTGGGAGAGGAAGGCTGTCTATCTGACGAGTTTATATTCATGCTCAGAAGCCAAGGAACTCAGAAAGTAAGCGACAGTGACCAGAAATAGTCATATATAGAGATTAGAAATGCATGTGAAAACGTCTCAATGTCAATTGCTTTAAAATGAATTTTTCTGTATGAAACTGTGTATTTTAACAACGAAGTGGAGATCTTTTTTAAATGTTAAAACCTCATTTAATTTTATGTCATAGAGTTTATAATGAGTAAAAGATTGTATAAGCGTAATAATTCGTCTGTAAACCTAAAAATGTACAGCTAATTTTGACAGAGATGTACCGTAGCTCAGAAAAATGTTGTAATGAAATGCTTCTTCTAATTAAAAAAAAAGCAGTTTATTAAATATCATGACGATTAACTTATTGCCACATCATCAACATCATTTACTTCAATGGATATAAGAGAAGTAACAAGGGTATCAGTGTTTTTCTCTAACCTATAAAAGATGATCACTGCGGGTCAGCAAGATGTTTCAATGGGGACCTCGTTTGATCCTCAGAACTCACACAGTGGAAGAGGAACTGACACCTGAAAGTTGTTCTCTGACCTCCAACATGCATGGCCTAGAATGAGAGGTCACACTCATCTCAGCTACCCTGCAATACAAAAGAAATTAATAGCTTTAATTTAAAGGATGGTCACATATGAAAGTAGAATTTTATTATTTGCTCTACCTTTCCTATTCATTTTACCTTTGTATCTGATATTTTTTCTGCAATCATTAAAGGCATAGGATACTTGCTCACATATTGAATAGAAAACAATACATGAGTGGTAATTTTCTTGTCTGATAATTTTCTTGATCAATTACCGCTGTAGAGGGGAAAGAAGCTTCTGTGTCCTCCAAATCTATCATCCACTTGTTTTCTAAACATGAATCTTTACAGGTGGTGCAGGAAAATGACTCAAAACTAATCCTTTCACATGTGAATTTTGAAAGCTACATCTTTAGAGTTTCACCTTCCAGAAAACTGGCACTAAATGGCTATTTTTCCCCTGAAAGAAGAGACACTGTCTTTTGAAGAGTTGTTTAGCACTCATGTAATTAAAAGAAAACAAAGTAACATTTGCCTATCTAGTCATTAACATTTTATAGACATAGAAGACTATATACCAACTGTCTGTGCCCCAAACCCAGTTGCTCGCTGGAATGACACGCATAAATTATCAAAAAATATAATTATTCCAATGTTGGTGTATGTGATCTTAATTGTTCTTGACATAGAAGATGTATTACCTAAAATTTTCTTTATACAGGATGCAACTGAGCAGATTTTATACAAATTATTTAGCCTCAAAGTTTTAGAGGATTATATTAACAACCTTCTTCATGGGACACTTGATTTCCAATTTTAGTATGTGTCTATATCACTTGTGGGTATTTTTTAAAAATTTAGGAACAACCTAATAGTTCTGAGATAGAACTTAACATTTGGCAATACTGACAAGATCTTGGTTAAGTCTAATGCCCAAAGAACAAATTGTAAAGATGAAGGATAGAGATGATATTGGAAGAAGTTGATTTGAAACCAGTACTCTTAATTTCAAGGCGTGAAACTTCATAGAGGATTCATGAAATGTTGTGTTGATATCCAGGATTATTAAATTTCAGTGTTATTCTTTAAAACATGCAGGTGAAAAAATTTCCTCATGTGTAACTACCATTTTGTTTAACAATATTTTTATTGAGCTTTTGTAATTTCATACAGCAGTTATTAATCAAATGTTCTCCCCTCCCCCATCCATGCCTCTCCCATCCTCCCACTGGACCTCATAGGACTTAACTGCCATTTCTTTCTCAAAATTTTTAATCATGGAAATCAGGAACTCATTTCTCTCCTTACTAATAATGTTATCCCTGAGGTAATACAAACCTGAAAAGCTACAGAGACAGAGAAAGCTGAGTTATTTCATTGTGAAAAACAGTATTAGTACTATCTGGTACACAAAATGTTTGTGATATACTCGAAAGTTTTATTTGAATGATTTGTTCAATTCTACCTACTGATAACTCTCATTTAAAATCAAGTATCTCACATGCTAGGATGAACAAGTTTGCAAAAATAGTATTTCTTGGTTTCATAAAGTGACACAAAGTAATAATATCAAAGACTGTGCATTGGCCAAAGATTTGGCTAAGTGTGTGAACAGTACAGAAAGGAAAAAAAAAAAGTCTCTTCAGGAGATAGTTTTGGGAAAACTGAATATTATATCAAAATGAATGAATTAAACCAACACGCACATGTTCTGTAGCTCAAAACAATTACTAAAAAATAGACAAAAAAAAAACATTAATAGATCTTCTCCAGAGAACATTTGTAAGTGGTTCTCATATATAAATGTACTAAGTATGACTAATTATATGAGAAATACAAGTCAAAACCTCAAAAAGTATTACTTCAAACTCATCCAGGCAATCACTATGAAAAGCACAGATCATAGCACGTAGTTGCCAGGGCACAAGTGAATTGGAATCCTTCATGCTTCTGATGAGAACAAAAATCGAGTATCCACTGAAAAGAATATAGAGCTCACTCATGAGCATAAATATTAAATTATCTAAAAATCCCACTTCTGTGAGTACTCCTAAAAAGGGTATAAAAGAGACATTTGCATATCCATATTCATTGCAATATTATCCACAATAGCAAATAATTAGACATCATCAGCTGATGAATGGATAAAAAAGTGGTATATGAATAAATAAGACACTATTCTGACTTCACAAAGACATTCAGGTATATGATACAACATGATATGATTCACCTCATGTAAGGTATGTGCTGTAGTCCAAATCAGAGAAACAGAAAAGGAATGAAAAATTCATGTTTGGTGGGTGCAAAATTTCACTTCTGCAAGAGGAAACTTTTTTAGAAATGAGTTGCAATCATTGTAACTATGCATATTTCTATAGGATTTCCTCAGAAATGGTGAAAATGGAACATTTTATATTCTACTATAATAAAACACACTCAGGAGGCAGAGGCAGGCAGCTCTCTGTGAGTACAAGGCCAGCTCATCTACATAGTGAGTTCCAGGACAGCTGGGGCTACAGGGAGACCCTGTCTCAAAAAGATCTTAATAAATAAATAAATAAATAATAAAATAAAATAAAATAAAAACAGTAAAATTAAGATCTTTTAAAAATAAACCTACCTGTATCCGGCCATTCAGAAAGCAACATGCTTGGGTTGGAGTTCACAGATTGGACTAGCCTAGTGTCAGAGATCCTCCTGACTCCAACCTCACTAGTGTTGGGGTAATAGACCCATGGAGTGAAACCTGGCTTTTTATGTAGGTCCTGGGAATTCATCTAGGTCCTCATGGTGATGAAGCAATTGTTCTGTTCTCTGACCTATCTTCCCAATCCCTTATATAACCTAATATTACAGTGTAGAGACTCTGGACTCTGTGGAATGTAATGTAGTTATGTATATGGACTTATAGAAAATAGTCAAGAGTAGATATGAGAAATGAAATTAAGAATGTAGCTGTGTATGCATCGCATTTGAACTGTCTGTTAGAAGATGAAAAATAGTGCTGAGGTTAAGAGAGAAGCATGGTGTTGAAAAACCTAAGTGGATAGATAAATGTACAGCACAGGTTTTTTAAAAATGTATTTTATTTATTTATTTGCATTTTATGTGTATAAGTGTATTGTATGCATGTGTGCAGCCATGTCATGCAATGCTCGGAAGGTCAGCAAAGGGCATTGGATTCCTCTGAAACTGGAGTTACGGGAGGTTGTCTGCCACCATGTAGGTGCTGGGACTCAAACCCAGGTCCTCTGCAAGAGCAGCCAATGCTCTTAACTACTGAGCCATCTCTCCAGCCCACGGCACAGCTTTTGATTGTGTGAGTAGACTGTACCTTTGTGCACAGAATGGAATCCCAAATGCCCGTCTGCATTTTAGAAACATTGCAAGCCAACAATCTGTTGGGTGTTTTGCACAACAATTATTATTAATTTCATTTATTTATTTTTATTTTATTTTGTGTATATGCATGTATTGCCTGAGTGCAGGTAAGTGCATCCATGTTGTGCAATGCCCATGGAGGTCAGAAGAGGCTGTCGGATCCCCTGGGACTGGAGTTAGGGAGAGTTGTTAGTGGCCACGTGGGTGCTGGGATTCTAACCCCAGTGTCTTCTGCAAGAACAATCAGTGATCACCACTGAGCCATCTCTCCAGCCACCAAACAAATATTATTAATGCAAAACAAAAGTCATATGAACTCACAGCAATGGTGGGAGGATGGACAAGTCCCACCTGTAGGCTCAATCCAAACAAAATTGCAGTACAGACCTGGGGAAGTGGGTACAAAACCCCAACCTTATTGAGAAACTATTGGTAACCAATGGCTGCTAAGAAGGTGAGATGCAGACTTGTTTAAGATTGAAACTCTTGGTAAGCTGATAAGGCTACAATAAAGGAACCCACACTAAAGGGCAACTGGAGACAAAGACTGTCATACATTCACACACACACATACACACACAGACACACACATATTATATACAAATATGTTGCATATTTATATTTATTTTATATATTAGATTACAGGAAATTTGGTGGAGGGGGCTTCAGATAAGGGGGCTGCAGATACAGTTATGGAAAAGGACCTAATATGATAAAAATGTATTGGATGAAATTTTCAAAAATTCAATTAATAAAAGGGGAAAAGTAAGGAAGAGTCCAAACTACATGAATACTGTTGACTACTTTTTAATCATAGGTCACGTTATAATTTGACAGTTTTATTCTCAAAGCATATTTAGATATTGTCAGCTAAATTCTTTAACTTTTGGAAAGTGGCACTTACTGACCATCCCAATCTGCTGTGATAGTCCTTTCTTTCTAACTGCAGAAGCATGTACCTATTTTTTGATATTTTATCTTAATGAAATGAACTTCTTTTTTTTTCTTTTTTTTGAAAGTCCGTTATTTTACATAAACTTTGAAATATCTAAATTTAAAACAATTATACTTCTTTTATTTCTTTTTCTCTTTTTTTGCAACAGGGTCTCACGTAGCCCAGAGTGTCCACCTTACAAATGATGAGATTACAGGCATGTATCACCACTTCTAACTTTTTATTATTAACTTTTCAATGAAAAGTCCTAGAACTTCTTTTGTACCATTAAAATTGCTTTCTATATCATAATGTAATGACTAATACAAATAAAACCAAAAGTATATTAAAGAAAGGAACAAATCAGAAGTTTGGTAAGGATGGCAGGATCTGGAGGGCAAAGAAGCACCACTATGAAAATATTGCAGTCATATTTCCAGAATTATTTTCTTTTAGTGTTTTTATTATTTTTAGTTTGCTTCCTTTTGTATGAAGTAAATATTATATGATATCATTCTAATATGGATTATTCTATATGTATTTTGCATAGCATATATGAAATTAATACTGTATACTATGTGCATATTTTTATATAATACATATAGTAAATATTATGTAATTTAGTATTAATAGGTATTATCCAATTCAATATATGTTATGTAGTTAACTCAATGTATAATTGAGATTTAGTCATGGTATCCACATTTGGTAGAATACAGATTTATTTTGAGCAACTGAATTCACTGGGGCTTGTTATATAAGCTGCTTTCCACACAGGAAATAAAATATTCAAGCATATTTAATGTTTCATCATTTTTATTATCAAATTTTGCTATTAAATTTTGTCTTAAATAGGTTTTTCAAGGGTTGGACTTGGTAACTATCTTAGTCTACATAGTGAGTTCCAAGACAGCTGAGATTTCAGGGAGATTCTGTCCCCCAAAAACCATAATAATAGTAATAATAATAATAAAATAATCACTCTACAAAATGTGAGCTCTCCATTTCCTTAAGGATCAGAAACCTTGAAGGAAATAAATTATCACTTATTAATGAAATAGTTTTGGAGATGACAAGTAATTAAATGTGAAGAACACCTTCAAGTTTCACATAGTTGGACAAGAAGTGAGAAGTCCAGTACATCAATTTTTAAGTAACTTTCATTTTAATTAATTTTTGAGCTATAGTACTGAAGTGAACTCATGCCTAGTCTAAAGTTTTAAAACAATGTCAATTTATGAAGTTTAGAATTTTTACTGCTCACTGTATTTTTTGCATTTGAAATTTACTGTAACCAGAGTATTTACAAAATATAATTAACTTTACTTGTTGCTAAATGCATCATGGAAGAGTACATATTTTAACAAATGTTATCTTAAGTAACCTTTAAAAGGTTTTTGTTTTATTCATTTTTATTTTATATACGTGAGTTTTTGTCTACATGCACCTAAGTGTACCACATGCACACAATGCCCATGGAAGATAATGGAGTGTGTTAGTAACCACTGAGTCATCTCTCCAGCCCTGTCTTAAGTAACATAACACTATTTTTTCTGCTACCAAATATATGCATAGAAAGGTTTGATTGTCCATATTTTTGTTTTCTAGTAAGTGATAGTTTTCCTTCCTTAAAAGTGTTCTGAAGACATTTACAGTCTATCTAGACTCTGGCTTGAATACTAACAGAAACCCTTTTGTGGTGAGAAACAAAAAATTAATAATAATAGTATTTATTGATAGTAATACCAACACGGCATTTTGTCAAAAAATAGGAAAAAATATTATATAGGAGAATTTAATAGTTAATCTAGATTATATATTTTATGGGGTTTACAATCACCATGGCAGCAATTTCTGAGCACATCAGACAGATTAGCAAGACTGGGTTAACTACAGTAGGAAGACCCACTGTAAATGTAGGCACATCATTCCATTGGCTGGAATCCCAGACTGAGTGAAAAGGAGAAAGCAATTGAGCAAAGATCCCCTTTGCTCTCTGCTTCCTGACTGTGTCCCCAGTGTAAATAATCTTCATGAAGCTCCTGTCTCTGTGCCTTTTCCATGATAGACTAGACACTCTGCAATTGTCAGCCAAAACAAACACTTCTTATATAACCCGTTTTTTCAGCTGTTTTATCATAGCAACAAGACAAATAATTGATACATACAGAGAGTAACATATTTAGCAAACTAGGGAAGAAGAGTTAATTAAGAACGTGGGAATATTGTTGCAACATTACCTGTCAAATATTCAAGAATATCAAACTTGCAGGTTGAAATGGACCAAATCTTTCTCCCAGGTTGAAATGGACCAAATCTTTCTTCTTGCTTGACTGCCACAGCTGGAAAGAACCTCTAATATACAGTTTTCAGTAAGAGCAATCCAAAGAAATTTTTTTGTGATCGACATTAGAAGAAAATTTGTAATGTAGCATGGTGTCTCCCGTAGTTTTTACCAAGCTGAAGTTCGCTTGTATTTCTGATGCGATAGTGATCTTCTGTATCAAAGGGTTTTGGATTTGTTAAATGAATTTCAGTAGCTATTGACATAGTCATGGGGCTTCGTTTCAGTTAATATGGTGAACTACATTTATTTTTCCTGTTAGAATTAATGGATGAATCTCATTTGCTCACGGAGTATCATCCTTTTTCTATATTGAAAATATTATTTGTGATTTTGTTAATAACACTTGCTTCTGCTTATATGTTATATTTATTAAATAATCTTTATTTTCTGCAATTTGGCATGTTTCATTGGTTGCAGTGTCAGATGGGATAATATTAATCTAAAGAAATAATTTGAGGGGAAGAAATTCTCTTTTCTTCTAGTTAAAGTGGAAGAATTTGTAACAGACTCACTTTAGTGGGACTGGCAAGGTGGTTCAGTAGGTAAAGAAGCTAGCATGCAGGCATGAAGATGGCAGTTTGGATGCCAGGCATCCACACAAAAGCTAGGTGACCATGGTGGCCCACTTGTAACACAAACACTTGGAGGCAGAGATACGGGATAAGTTGCCTAGCTAGGTTTGGTAAGTTCTGGTTTCAAGTGAGAGACCCTGTCTCAATATGTAAGGGGAAGACGAATTAAAGAATGCACTGAGCGTTACCCTCTGGCTTCCACATGCATGCCCACATACAGGTATGTGAAGTCACCACACACATACACACAGGCACACACACAGACACACAGACACACACACACACACACACACACACACATACACACACACAACTGCATACCATAAATATGTATGCAAAAAAATAGATAGAAAAAATTCATATTAATTCCTTAAGAAATTGTAGAATTCAGCACAAACATGTTATGACTTCGATTTTCTTAGAGTACTTTAAATTATGAACTCATTCTCTCAATTTCTATATATCCATTTTATAGTTCTATCCATACTTTTAAAAGTAACTTTATTGACTCTTTAAGAATATCACAAAATGAATTTTCATTATGTTCAGACCCCCTCCTCCATCTATACGCCCTACTTCCACAATACTTCATGTATTCTATTGTTTTTCTTTGATTAAAGCATTATCAAGTAGTATGGTCAATTTACCAGACATCACACTCAAAGAAAACTGACTCTTTCTTTCCTAGCAGCTTTCAATTGCCAATATATGCTCAGTTAGAGTTCAATCTTCTTGCACTCTTCCCACATCCGTGCTGGGTTTTTCTGTCTTGGACTCACACAAGTCTTATGCATGTTGTTACAAGCACTGTGGGTTTATGTGTAACTGCCCTGTTGTGTTTAGAAAACACAGTTTACTTGTAATTATTGACCACCTCTGGCTCTTGTGATTTGTACACCCACTCTTCCACAATAATACTTGTGCCTTGGAATGAGAATTTAGGTAATTTCTTTCATTTTAAGAATTAGGAGATTCAATTTATTTGCATAATTTTCCAAAATTAAAAATATATTTTATTTATTATATTTATTTTGTGTGTATGAGTGTATTGCTTGCATGTAAGTAAGTAGACCCCTGTCATACAATGCCAGTGGAGGTCAGAAGAGGGTGTCGGATTCCCCTGGAGCTGGAGTTGTGGATGATTGTTAGCCACCATGTTGGTGTTGGGACTTAAACCCAGGTCCTCTGTAAGAGCAACCAGTGCTCTTCACCCCTGAACAATCTTTCCAAAGAAAAAAAACTGTAGTATTTTCTTATATTAATATTTCTTGTTGAATCCATGATAACGCATATTCATTTGTTCCTCATTTTGTTACTTAAATTGCCAAAATACTAGCAATTCTCTCACAGGAGAAAGGAAAGGTCAGAGGGGTACAGGAATTAATTGATGCAAAGGAGATGAAATGACCCAAGTCCCCTAATTTCCCTCTAAATTCTGCTTCTTGCTAAAATTACAGTACAAGATAAGAGCAGGACCAGCACAAATAGCAGCTCTGTGAGCTCTGCCAACAGCTTCAGGGAGAGAACAGGCTGGGTCTGTAGTCCCAGGACTGCTTATTCCACTTTGCAGTTCTTCTGGGTGGAAGAGTATTGCCACCTTCCCAAAGCCTAAAAACATGGAGAGAAGTTCCTAACAGTCCTTCAACTACCAACAAAGAAAGGCCATGAGAAAAAGAAACAGATACCTTTTTATTTTTATTTTTATTTTTTTGCTTTTTGTTTGGCCTGTTTTTAAATATATTTTGAAATGCTTATTCCTTCACAACCACACTTCTTCCCTACAAGTCCCCCTCAGATTTTCCTTTCTAAAAAGCATTTTTAAGTGACCCATTCAGTTTAATTGGGGTTGCTTCCGTGAGCATAAGTAGGGGTTATTTCCTTGAGCAGTCTTTTATAAATACAGTGTACCAATGCAAATAGAATTTCAGTTTAAATTTTTCAACTTATAGAATGTGGAGAAATCTTGGTTTTCTTTCATGTAACACTTTGAATATTGACATCATTAAATTTATATCCAGTTTTCAAAACAAATTTGATTACAATTAAGAAAATTTTTCTGGGGCTGGAGAGACGGCTCAGCAGAAGAGCACTAGCTGCTCTTGCAGAGGACCTGAGTGTTCAGTTGCCATCACTCAAACGATAAGTGATAACAATTTGTAACTAGATTTCCAGAGCTTCCAATACCCTCTTCTAACCTCTGCGGGCATTGCATGATACAAGTGCACCTACATGCATGCATGCAAGCAATATACTCATACACATAAAGTAAAAAAAAAAATAAAATATTTTTGAAAGATTTTCTAATTTGAAAGGCTCTATATAGATATATCAATGGCAGTTTTCAGGTGAGGAGTGATGCAGAAAAACGAAGGATCAATTGAATGTGGATGTCCAATGAATGTAAAGGCAGTGTTAGATGATGTAATTCTGTTTGCATTAACTTATTTTGGTGGCAGAGAGGTTTGGTTCTCTAAGATAGTCTGTGATAAACATCACCATTACCTGGGAGTTGCCCAGAAATGTAAAGTCTCAGACATACCTTCCAATGTGCTACAGATTAAAGTGTAGAGTTTTACAAGATCTTTGAGTGTTTAGATACATATTAAGGTGATAGCATCTGTTTGAGAACAAAAGCAATATTATAACATTCTTAGAATAGCTTGGGGAGATCTTATCAAACATAATACTCACATAACACCACAAATCCATTCAGTCACAATCTCTAGAATAGATCCCAGGCTATCAGTACTTAGTAATCTTCCATGTGACTGTACAGTTCAGGAAATACAGGAAAAAATCTATCAGGAAAGAGGTTCATTTCTAAAACTGGAAACTTAATTATTTTATTTATCAGCTTTATTCTTTCCAAAGACTTTCAAGATAGGAAAGTCTTTTTAAAGCTGACATAATATGATGTAAAAAGAATCAAATACCATTATATATTCATTATGTATTGCCTAAAATGTACAATATTCTCTTAGCAGAAGATTATGAAAATGCCACATGTCACTGGGTGAAATAGCAGGACTCTCTGATGCTGAGAATCTGCAAATAAGAAGAGGCACTTACTATCTTCCCCTCATCTCTTCCGCAATGGTCCCTGAGCCATGGGTGCATGAGATTTGATATAGGAATCCTATCCAGGGATATACACTCTGTAGTCTCTTATTCTTTAAAACTTGGCCAGTTGTGGCCTTCTGTGTGTATCACACTCTGTTGTATGAGGTAGCTTTACTGGTGAGAGTTGAAGGGTGTGGTAGTTTTTTTCTCTACTCTTTGTTCCTCCATCCAGGGCTGGTTCATGAACACAGGGAAGCATAAGCTTTCAGGCCACTGGAACTTGCAAATGTGGACTTATGGCAATGGTGGCATCATGCACAGGACCCATGCCAACTCAATTAAACAAGGGTCCAGAGGGGAGGAGAGATATGGGTGGCAAGCTGGCCCTAGACTCTGAACTATTGGAGACTGATTGCTACTGTGTGAGGGGTAGTATGCCTTACATATAATCTCTAGATGGGCTAACTAGACTCCAGTGGAAAAATTTGAAACTGAAGGACATCTGGGTACAAATGCTTGACTGAATAGGACTTAGCATGTATAGTGGAATACATGAGGTCTGGTGGGGGGATGGGGATTGTATGGATGGGAGGGAAGGTCTAAATTTGACTAAGAGCTGTTGTATAAAATTACAAAATCTCAATAATTTTTTTTAAAAAAGAAGAGGCAAAAATTTTCTTTGTGTAGTGGTTTGTTTGCAGACCTTATAGAGATCTAACAGGATGCCAAAAAATCCCCAAAGGCTAGAATTCATCAAGTGTTTAAGTCTTCAAAAGAAAGCAAAGAATCTGTTGTACTTTGGGACGTATTGAAGATATGACACAGCATTTTGAAACTATAAGAAATAAAGAAGATAATTTATTGAAGGTAATCTTTCCTACCTCTCATATAAGTAATAGGCCCTTCTTAAAAGTGAAAAATAAAAGAAAAAAAAAAGGACTGGGTTGGAGTGATAACTCAGCATTTAAGAGTACTAACTATTCTTACAGAAGACCTAGGTTTAGTTCCCATAACCCACATGGTGGCTAACAATCATTCCTATCTGTAGTTACGGGGGATCTAAGAACCTCTTCTGGCCTCCACAAGCATTTCACACATATAGAGTGCCTATGTGCATGCAGGCAAAAAAACAGTCATACACATACAGTAAATAAATAAATTTAAAAATGTAAAGTGCTATAAAAAGGAGAGAACAGCAAATTGAATGAACTTTATTATTTACTAATCAGTATCTAAGGGGTGAGAGAAGTTACATTCTCAGAGAACACTGTAGATCTTAGAGCACATATTCCAATACACTCCCCACAACATGGATAATTGAGACTATAGAAATTGTGAAATCTGTATGTACTGCGTCTTGCCTATGACTATATATTTATGATAAAATTTCATCTATAATTAAGGCACAGCAATAGATATTAACACTATTTAGAAGTAGAATAGAACAAACATCACTAAATTATTGTCTCTGCCTAATACACATAATAGAACAAATATCACTAAATTACTGTCTCTATCTAATACACACACACACACACGTGTGTGTGTGTGTGTGTGTGTGTGTGTGTGTGTGTGTGTGTGTATAAACTGCAAGCATCCTTGCAGTGATGTGACGTGGTCCATGCCTATGTGATGAGGTATAATGATGTGAGGGAAATAGGCACAGTGGTATAGAAGATTGTTTAATGATAAGCCAAATATCATTGATTAATGACATTGAACCCTGAAAACGAGAGTTGTGCACTGGCAACTGAAGCCGTACGGGAACGGCTATTTTCATAGTACTCAGTATCTAAGGGAGAACTAAGACTACGTTATTTTCCACAGAACTTTATAATGTCTTAAATATGCTATTATTATGACATTTCTGCTTTACATGTTGTGCACATAATGCTGTTTTTCATACCTATTATTTGTTTAACGTAAAATATTTTAGTCAAATTTTGATTGAAGAGGACATAGGTCTGAGGGTAAAACTTGCATCTCTTGCATCTCTAAATATAATTTCCTACTGTATGCTAAATATGGATCATTATATTGACAGATACATATACCTCTTACCAGTCCTCAAAGAAACTTCTTTTTGCAGCAGATGGAGGCTATTAGAGAGTTCTACAACTGGTCAGGTACAGAAAAAATGTATCTGTGAGATGACCAGCCCTAATGGAAGTTTCTACAATGCAACCTCTACACTAAAGGCCTAGGGAACATGGCAGAACAGGAGACAGAGAGAATATTAATGCATCTTCCAACTCTCACCAATGAAGCTTCCTCATGCCACAAAAGGGGATTAACCATGAAGGCCACAACTGGCCAAAATTTAGAGAATAAGAGACTTCAGAGTGTGTCCCTGGATAGGATTCTTATATTCAACTTCTATCAGCCAGGGCTCAGGAATTGTCCCTCTTCTTCTATCAGCAGAAGAGGGACAATTGCAAAAATAAAGACTGTAATAGCCAAGGCTGGTGGATGACCACAAGAAAACAGTTTTCCAGACAACTGAAAACATGTTCCTGTGAATTTATAGCAATGGTGACAGCATTAACAAGACCCATACATACTAAAACCAGAGTAAAACTTAACATACAAGTGGGGAAATGGGTAAGAAGTCCCATGGGTAAGAACTATTGGCAACGCAATAGGAGGGAGAGTTTGACTTCTTTAAAGGACTGATGCTCTTTAATACTAAAATAAAATAAATACAACCAAAAAGGAAAATTGTAGAGCAATATCCTTAATGAACATAGATGCAAAAATTCTCAACAAAATACTTTCAAACCGCATTACAGACACTCATCAGAAAGATCATCCACCATGAACAAGTAAGCTTTACTCCAGAGATTCAGGGATGGTTCGATATACATACATCAGTAAATGCCTAAATCATAAAAATGCACTCAAAGATAAAAATCAAGTGGTAGTTTCAATAGATGCAGAGAAGGCATTTGACAAAACTCAACATGGCTTTATGTTAAAAGTCCTAAAGGGAACATAACTCAGCATAATTAAAGTTATATACAATAAACCCACAGCCAACATCATTGCTAAATGGAGAAAAATTGGAAACATTCCCATTAAAAGGGACCAGACAAGGATGTCCACTGTTTCCACTCCTTTTAACACCATGGTACTGGCACAAAAGTAGACCATAGATCAAAGGAACATAATTGAATACCCAAATATGTTCATGTGATTTCAGCCACCTGATACTTGAAAAAGGGGCCAAGACATGTGTATGCCTGCATTGCTTGCATGTAGGTAAGTGCACCCGTGTTATGCAATGCCTGCGGAGGACAGAAGAGGCTGTCTGATCCCCTGGAACTGGAATTACAGACAACTGTTAGCTGCCATTTGGGTGCTGGGATTAGAAACTGGGTCTTCTGCAAGAACAGTCAGCGTTCTTAACCACTGAGTCATCTCTCTAGCCCTCCACTCCTCTTTAATATAGTACTTGAAATTACTGCTAAATCAGTAAGATAAGTGAAGGAAATTAAAGAAGTACTAATTGGAAAAGAAGAGGTCAAATTATTCCTTAATCTATGATATTATACCTAAAAGATGACAAATATTTAACCAGAAAACTCCTAGAAATGATTAACATTTTCAGTAAAGAGTCAAGCTGACCAAAGATATTAAGGATCTTTACAATGAAAATTTTAAATCTTTAAAGAAAGAGATTGAGGAAGACACCAGAAGATGGAAGGACCACCCAAGCTCATGGACTGGAAGAATTAATATTATGAAAATGACCATCCTACCAAAACCATTTATGGATTCAATTTAATGCTGATCAAAATCCCCATTAAATTCTTCACAAAATTAGAAAAAAAATGCCAAAATTCATATGGAAGCACAAAAGACCCTGGACAGCCAAAGCAATCCTGAGGAAAAAGAGCAATACTGGGGGCATTAGTACACCAGATTTCAAACTATATTAGAGCCATAGTCATAAAAACACCATGGTACTGGCACAAAAGTAGACCATAGATCAAAGGAACATAATTGAATACCCAAATATGTTCATGTGATTTCAGCCACCTGATACTTGAAAAAGGGGCCAAGAACACTCACTGGAGGAAAGAGAGCATCTTCAGCAAATGGTGCTGTCAAAACCGAATCTCTACCTGTAGAAGAATGAAACTAGATCATCTTTCACTTTGCACAAAAGACAACTCCAAATGAATCACAGACCTCAGTGTGAAACCTAAGATGCTGAAACTGCTAGAAGAAAACATTAAGAGTAACTCACAAGATATAGGTGTGGAAAGGACTTTCTAAATCAGATGTCAATTGCTCAGGAAATAAAGTCCAGAATCAAGTGGGACCTCATTAAACTACAAAACCTCTCTACAGCAAAAGAATCAACCAAGGAAGTGAAGAGAAAAACCCACAGAATGGGAGAAAATCTTCACCAGTGACACATCTAAAAGAGGCTTAACATTCAGAATATATAAAGAATTAAAAAAATCAACAAAATAAGTTTCCCAAATAAAATATGGGCTAAGGAACTAAAGAGAGTTCTCAAACAAAGAAATAAAGATGGCTAAGAAAAATCTTAAAAAGTGTTCAATGTCGTTAGTAATTAGGACAATGCAAATTAAATCCACCTTAAGATTTCATCTTACCCTTGTCAGACTGGCTAATATTAAGAGAACAAATAATATCAAATGCTGGAGGGCATGTGGGGAAAGGGGAATGCTCATTCATTGTTGGTGGGATTGCAAACTCATGCAAACCCTACAGAAGACAGTGTGGTGAACGCTTAAAAATAAAAATGAACTTATAATTTGACCTGGTTGCACCACTCCTTGGTATATACTCAAAGAACTCATCCTATTGCAGAGATGTTTGTGCATCTATGTTTGTTGCTGCTCTTTTCACGATAGCTAAGAGATGGAAGCAACCTAAATGCCCCTCCACTGACTAGTGGATAATGAAAATGTGGTATATTTACACAATGGAATTCTACCCACTGGTAAACAAAGACAAAATCATTAAATTTGCAGGCAAACTGGTATAACTAGAAACTGTTATACTAAATGAAGTAACACAGACTCAGGAAAACAAAAGATGTATATTCTCCCTTGTATGTGGCTCCTAGCACCAAATCCTTATAGATGAATATGTATTCTGATGTAAATCTGGGATCAGAATAATGGAAAAGAACCAGGGAGGTAAACAGAAAGGAGCCAGAGAGAAGATCCATAGTAGAAGGCTAGTGTTACTAAGGGAGAAATGGATGAAATGTGGGTATTTAAATGGGAGGGAGGAGAGCGGATTATACAAGGAACTTTGAGGATAAGGGAAAGGAGAAGCTCAAGAGAGGTGGGACCAGAGGAGACTGGTATTATCAAGGGAGAAATGGGGAAAATGGGGACACATTAAATGGGGAAGGCATGGAGGAAGGGTTGGAAAGTGAGTGAGAGATAGAGAGAGAGAGAGGAGATAAATAATGTCTAACTAGTGTAATAAAACAGAAGGAATAATATTAGTCCAACAACCTAATGTCAAATTACACATACGATAGCTCCACATGAATCCACGTGTATAGCAGAAGGATACAGAACATAATAAGACACAGTGCCAGACAGAAGCCTTCTTTTGAGCTGTTGACCAGGGTCATCTAAGAGACTCCAGTAATTACACAGGCTATTGCCACATCCCTTGAATGCTTCCCAGAACTTGAAATTAAGACCCTATCACTGAAGACAGAACATACCTGGGGCACAGGATTTGGAGCAGTGGAAATGGAACTGAACTGGAATCTACTTCCCCTAAAGGTTAGATCTCATAACTTGGAGAACACTGTTCAAGCTGCTAAGGGAGAACATTGTTTTATGGTCCAACATCAACTTCAAGACCAAATAACCACATTAGTGCCAAGCACAGCATAGAACATCGGTACAGTAGTGGCACATTTATCTTGGGGTCAGTCATCGTCTACATAATTGAACTAAAAGGCCACTCATGGGAAGAAGCTCATGTGTGGACTCTAAAAGTAACCAAATAAACATGTCTGGAATGGTTATAGATGTTAAAGAAAATCATAAGACTGTCAAATCACTAGACTAATGTCTGGTTACACACAGACATTGTCTATGGAGTGCCCAGGCTAAGTGACACATGTACAATGCAACCTCAATACCTAAGGCTTCCAGAACATAGAACAAGGAGTGAAGAGGACATTAACAAATATCTCAACTATAATTAATGAAGCTTTTACACGCAACAGAGGACCATGAATACAAAAGGTCACAAATGGCCAAAGCATAGAGATTAAGAGTCTACAGAATGATGGTCCTTGGACAGGATGCTATACTAAACTTCACCCACCCAAGGCTCAGGGAGCATTGTGGAAAAGGGAGCAGATGCATTGTAAGAGCCAGGGAGATGGTCCATGACCATTTTGAAATAGAGCCCTACAAGCTCTTGGGACCCTGCCCATATGCACCTCCATCAGTTGTGACAGCATGCACAAGACCCATGCAAACTCAAGCAGACAGAAACCCAGTATAGAACTTGGAAATGAACAGCAAACCCCCATCTTAGCTGAAGAAATATTGACAATTGGTTAGTGCTGGGTAAAGAAGAGCTGATCTTCCTAAAGTGAAAGCCTGTCGATAGGCTGACTTGACCTCAGTAGATGAACTTGCACTGAAGAACATCTGGGGATACTAACATGACACAACATACCTTAACACAATTTATAGAATGTATGAATTCCAGTGGAGGGTTATAGGAGCATGCCTGAGTGGAAGGTGGTATAAAGATGATTAAGATGAATTGAGGTGTTCTGTAGGAAACACACTAAAATTCAATAATTTTTTTTAAACCACAACCCCCCAAAACTAAACAGCTGTTCCCAACAGTTCAGGGTACACCATGGCAATAAAACTGCTTTCAGGGTCAATGCTTATGAGTTTCCACATTGCTCAAACCATAGATATGAGCACAAAAAAGAGAAGCAGAAGTGAAGACCATTCTCAGGCAAGATGTGACTGATGCTATTAAAATATCTACTATGAAATTAAATTTGTATTTTATACCAAAAGTAAGGGAGTGATGCTACGTAGGCTTATCAGACTCTAGTGGATGAACACACACCAAAGCACATTTGGAAACATAAACTTTACCTCTATAAGCCTTGATAGATATGACAGAATGTATGAAATCCTGTGGCCAGTATATGGGGGTTGTGCAGATAGTGGAGGGGATCTAAATATGATTAAGGTGTATTGTGTGAAATGCACAAAATTTCAATAAAGATTTTTTAAGTTTCATGTGAATTATTGGTAAGATATTATATTGCAATATTCATTGCTATCTGTGGATTTTCACCCATTTTTAATTATGTAAAAGGTATCCAAATTCTGGTCCTTTATTTATGTTATAATTTAGTGTTCTCAATTGGGTATTATATAGTTTTATAGAAGTCCCGGCTTTTTAGTATGATGATACAAACACTTTGTAAAAATGATGTTGACAATATTTAAAGAAAATTAAATGCAGGCCTGGAGAGATGATAGCTCAGTGGTTAAGTCACTATCTGTTCTTGAAGAATACCCGGGTTTGAATCCCAACACCCACATGGCAGCTAACAACTCTTGGTAACTCCAGTTCCAGGGGATCCAACAGCCTCCTTCTGTCCTCAGCAGGTATTGCACAACACTGGTGCACTTACCTACATCCAAGCAATACCTGGACAGGATACTTATGTATACATGTGTGTGTGTATTTGAATATGTGTACATGTGAATATTGAAACTTTACTCCACTGGAGCTGGCTGTTTTGCTGTATTAATTGGACAGCAAGCACTGGGGAATCCCCCTGTCTTGACCTTTCCAGCACTGGGATAAAGTAGTCCACCACTGCCCCTGCTTATTTGGATGGATGAACTCAGGTCCTTATGCTTGCACAGCAGGTACTTTACTGACTGAATCATTTCCCCAGACATATAGTCCAAGTTTTAAAATATCTAAATAATAATAAGTGAAACTCTTGTTATTTTCCCTCTGAAATTCTTGATGAACTCTGTAGACTTGAGTCTGTCGAAAATATTCTGTCTTGAAGAAAAAAAAACCTTCAGGGATGCTGGCTATGTATTCAATGCTTGCCATGCATTGTCTCTCACAATCCTGGTGCTATTATATCATTTTCACAGTAAAGAAAGCTGAGCTGAAAATGACATCCTCATCTACATAATTTAGAAGCTGGAACAGTGTCAAATACATACCATACTCAAGAATATTGTTAATGTTGTCATTGATTATGGGTATATAGACCCTGATTTTTTTTTTATCTAAATTTTTTCAAATGGGGCTATTTGGAGGTAATTGTGAGATAGTGGATCTGAAGTGGCTAATATGGGGAGGCAGTGGCTGAGAGCATCTAGATGACATTACAAATAAGAATAATTCACTAATTACACAGTTGGAGAGCATTTTGTTGGTACTTTAGTGTTGCTCATGTCATCTCATCTTTTCCGTAGTGATGTTCGCTACAGAGTTAGGTGGTGACAGAAGAGGGCTTTATTTTCCCATTTCTGTTCTTAAACTTTTAAGACATTGTGAAATTAAATTAGCTTTATAAAGATAGGTTATATCACCAAAAAAACTTATCACCTAGATGATTATTTTTTGAATTGTATATTTTAAGTTGGCATGCAAAATAGTTACATTATGGCATTCCCATACATACATGGCATTATAGATTATTCTTCATTCATTTACACAATGTCCTTCTCCACCTATACTGTCTGTCTCTTGTTGCTCACACATGTATTCTGTCTGTGTCACTGTCTCCCTCTGATCCTCAGTTTCTGTCTCTCTCTGTTTCTTTTTCTCTCTTTCTTTGTATCTCTCCTCACTCCCTAAAGATGTCTCCGCTCATGTTTCAGTTTTTATTTTCATAATGCATACTATCTATAAGACACATATATGCATGGTTTGTGTGTGCATGTCTCTCTTTCTCTTTTTCTCTCTGTGCATTTATATGTGTGTGTAAAACTGTAGTGTTCTAAATGGCAGGAAAGTATGATATTTGTCTTTATGAGCCTAACTTATTTTGCTTAATGCTACCCAGTTGTATCTAGTTCTCTGCAAATGTCATGAGTTCATTTTCCTTTATAGATGAATAAAATTTCATTGTGTATATATACTGCATTTTATTTACCTTTACATCTGCTGATGAACATATGGACTTGGTCTACCTCTTAAAATTTGAGAACAGTTCAGAAAAAAACATGCACATGCAGTTTATCTTCGGTATGTTAGCTTGGAGTCTTTGGGCATATAGCCAGGAGTGATATGGCTTCATAGTATGAAATTCCATTTTTAGCATGTTAACCTCTAAGCCAACTTCCATAGTGGCTGTAACATTTAGTGTTCCCAACAAGAGTGTGTAAGTGTTCCTTTATGTCCAAAGCCTATCATATTTTTTTATTCTTCTTGCTGATAATCATTTTGACTAAGGTGAGCTAGACCCACAAAGGTGTTTTAATTTACATTTCTTTTAAAAGTAGTGATATTGAGCATTATTTTCAAACATTTGCTGGCTATTTGTGTTTCTTCTATGAGAACTCATATTAAGATCTTTAACCTATTTATGGATTGGATGGTTGGTTTTTTGTTGTTAATTTTTCTACGTCTTTGTGTGTCGGAGGTATAGGTGGCAAATGTTTGTTTCTTCCCATTGTGTAGGTTGTCTCTTCACTGCAGTGATTGCTTGTCTTGAGGTTCAAAAGCATTTTAATATCACGTAGGGCCATTTACCAGTTCATGAGATTATTCCTTGTGGTTTTCAGTCCTTTTCAGAATGTATTTGTCTATGCTTATGTCTTGAAGTATTTTACCTAATTCTTCTAGTAGCTTCAAGTCATCAGGTCTTGCAATAAGATGTTTGACTGATTTTTGTGCAACTGAGAGATAAGGATTTGCTTTCTTTATGCTATGCATGAATATACAGTTTTCCCAGTACCATTTGATAAAGAGGCTGCCATTTTTCCCATGTATGTTATTGGCACCTTTGTCAAAATTAACGTGTCTATAGCTTTATCGGTTAATTGCTGGATCTTCATTGGTCTACATGTCTGTTTTGTGCCTGGACACCCCTGTTTTTGTTATAATGGCTCCATAGTACAGCTTGAGGTTACACATAACATAGCCTCCAGCAGTACACTTCATAGTTAGAATTGTTTTGGCTACTTCTGTTCTTCCACATAGATCTTAGGACTGTTTTGTTCTTTTTATGCCTGTGAAAAAAAATTATTGGGGTTTGATAAGAATTCCATGAAATTGGTAGAGAAAGTAGGTTTGGAAACGTGAATTTTTACAATATTTATATAGTTAATCCATAGGAATGGAATGTCTTTCCAGCTTCTCACATCTTCTTCAATTAATTTCTTCTGCATCTTAACATTTTCAATGTAGAGGCCTTTCATCTTCTTAGTTATGTTTACTCTTAGAGATGTAATTATTTTGAAGATTCAAGAGTGGAAAATTTTTCATATTTCATGCTTGAGAAGTTAATTATTGGCATATCAAAAACTATTGATTGTATCTTGTACCCAACTACTTTTCTAAAATTGGTTATCTGCATACAGTGGTGGGGTATTTAGGGCTTTATAATTACAGTATTATGACATCTGTTGGTTATGATACTTTGGCTTCTTCCTTTCCCATTGGCACTCTACTTCACATTCTTGTCTTACTGCTCTAGAGGAGCCATTAAATGAGGTTATGTATTCATGTCTTGATTTAGAAGGTGAAAGATATTTAGGGTTTCCCTGCTTATTATTTTGGCAATGTATTTGCTGCATATAGTATTTGTTGTATTATTATATATTTATTTTATTTCTAGCTTTTCAGGGACTTTTTTTTTAATTTGGGAGGGATGTTGAACTTTGTCAAAGCCCTTTTTCTGCAGCTAATGATGTAGTTAATGAGTTTCCTGCCCTTAAGATTATTTATGTGTTGTATTATGTTGATCAATTTGTGGTATGGTTTTTGTGTTTTTTGGTTTTGTTATCTCTTCCAGTTTCATTTGATGAGCTGCATATCAAGTAGACCACTGTAGGGATCAATTCACAATATCATTTAGTAAAAAAAAAAAAAAAACAATTGTTATAATGGTAACAATATTAGACAAGGCAAGATATAGGAATACGTGTAAAATCAGATAAAGACCATCATTATGTTAACATTAAGCTTAACTCAGAAATTCGTTGCACCATGAAATTATTACTGATTGTGGGGCTGACCAGTGGAGTGAGATCGATCTACCCAGAGCCACATGCTTAAAGGGAACTGAGTCGCCTTCCACAAGAATCCAACTGTCCATAGCGCCTTTGTTAGGGTGGCAGCTCAAGAGCCCCTTCCCATTGCACAGTAGAATGTTTTCATGGGGGCATTTTCTGTTCAATTATTTTACATTTTTCATTGATGTTATCCAGTTCATTTAACTTGTCTCCCATCCATGTTTCTCTGTTTTCCCTATAGACATATTAATGAGGTTTTATAATGAGGTTTTGATAAGGTTTATTCTGTTTATTCATTTCTGATCTCATTTCAGTTTGGGTTTCTTCAGAAATTTTTTGATTGATTGCTTTAAATTTTATTTACTCTTTTTATATTTTATGTATATGAGTGTATTGTCTGTATATATGTAAGGGCACCCTTGTTGTAGAATGCCCATGAGATCAGAAGAGGGCTTCAGATGCCCTGGAAAGGGAGCTGTGAATGATTGTTAACCACCATGTGGGTGCTGGGAACGAAACACTGTTTGGCAAGAGCCTTCAGTCCTCTTCACTGTGGAACCATCTCTGCAGCTTCTTTTTCAGCTCTTTTTAACTTGAGCTATGAAGCTATGCAGCTTTAGGGTCAACTATGTGATCTTTTGAAGGATCCCATTTCATTCATCCCTTGGCATTCATTCTCTTGGAGTACATTCATATCTTCTTGAATTGTTTGAGCATATTTAAATCATTCTTTTGAATTCTTTATGTGGCAGTTCTTCCAACTCATGGTTTGCTGTTGTTATTATAGGATTAATGATTGATAGATGAGATATATCGTCCTAATTTATCATGTTGTTTCATTTTCTGCTCTTGGACTTGGATATCTGGAGTTAGTTTGTTGGTTGAGTTTTTCTTTCGAATTTTTTAAAAATTCTAATCACTTTTTTTCATGGTGCTGTTTGCAGTATCCAGTGAACGACTATATTCTAGTAGGTTTGAAGTATCCTTTCCTTCTTTGGGACTGTGTTTTAGGGTTGAAGGCTCTATCTTTACTCTACCACTGAGCACCAGGTATTATCTTATGATACTTACTGTCTCTTGCCTGAATCTATAGCTTTCTGTATGAATTCTGGAACACTCTCACATTTATCGGGCCTCACTCAGAATCCTTTCTATTCCAGTCTGGTTCCAGAATATCCTTTGACCTCCTGGAAGATTTGGAACTTCCCAAGAACCTAGGAAGACAAGCATTTTAAAATATTATGAAGAAAATGTATGCTATAAATATTATAAGTGCGTGGGGGGGGATAGAAAAAGGGGTGTAAAAATAGTCCAGGAAGGAAGAAAGAAAGAAAGAAAGAAAGGAAGGGAAAGAATGAATCTCTCAAACATAAGATTTGTGGGTTGGAAAATTGAACACAGTGAAGAAAAAACAAGTGGAAAGAAAAAAGAGAAGAGGAAAGACAAAAGAGAGAGAAAGGAGAGAGAAAGAGAGAAAGAACAAGAAGAGAGAGAGAGATGACATATAACATTTTCTTTTTAAGTCCCCTAAAACTGGAAACTGCTTGCTTCATGGCTAAAGGAAGATCAGTTATACTTTTGGATCCTTTGCATTTCCCATGGGATAATGCTGGTATTGAATTTGTACTGGACAAGTATCGAGTGTCTGACAGAGCTATCTGTACTTTACCCGTTTTCCATTTTTTGGCATATAAGGATCCTGTACTGACCACTTTTAGATTTGCAGTATATGTACTGGGTAGATTCTCTGACCTTCCTGAAACTCATTAGCTTCTGCTCTAAGTAGTGGCTAATGCTCTACATTGGGTGGGTGGATGGTTGGTTGAGAAGGATCACCGACTTGAATTGGAAAGAGAATTAACTAGGTTTAGAAATTTAGTATTACTTACAAATCCCGTTATGTACCTTCTTTCACTCTATCACCTCTATACCTGGGAAGCAAATCTTTCTGTTCTCTGACTATGGAATTGTTTGCTGAATGCTACAGTTTTATATAAGTGGTATCATGTACTATATACTTTGGAAAAAAATTAATAATATGACTATACCATTAATATGTTCAGTATAAAGCAAAATTTTATGTAGTGTTTGAGTCCACATATGGTATTATAATTAATCTACTTTTCTTAAATGCAGAGACATATCCCATTGGGAAATATTAGGAAAACACTTTCCATGAATATTGTGTGACATTTTTTTAATTATGTAAGAATTTCATACTTTTATATAATGTATTTGATCGTATTCACTCCCAGTTCTTTCTTATTGCCCCAACAATATTCTCTTCCAACCTTATATGCTCTTTTTTTAAAACCCACTGAGTATATTTAGTGCTCCATTATATGCAGTGTTGTAGACCCATTTACTGAAGTATGGGTAGACTTCAGAGACCACATTCCTGAAGAAAACTGATTCTCCATCCCCCCGAAACCATCATTTGGCAATAGCTTCTGTTAGGAGTGATTCTGTCCCATGTATGTTGTGATTTTAGCTGACCTAGTCTTGTACACATTTTATGAATATTACAGTCACAGCCTTTGGGAGTAGATGTGTATTATAGGCAATTCAAAGAAACTTGTTATTCCTAACTGAAAATTTTTTCTAACTGTAAACTTCTTTGTTAACTGACCAGCCCCTGGTCTGGTGTAACTATGGTGATCTGATGTAGTTATGGTTTCTGGCTTTGCCCTTGGCATGATGTAATTGTGGTTTTAATCTTTATAAATACTGTCCTAATTCTCTTCATTATTCAGAGTTCTTTTGAGCTTCTCAACTACTGGATATTATTAATAAAAGAAGTGTTAATCTGACAGTTACTATGTGGCATTCATCTGTGCCTTGTGCTCAGCATTACAATGCCAATAACATACTCTCAAGTAAACAGGTAGAAAGCTTCCCACTAATTTGCTTTAGATTCTAAGATTACTTTGCTGGATCTTATGTGTCCTTTGTTT
>NW_008335360.1:151257-151743 GCF_000622305.1 Nannospalax galili
ATCACAAAGGACAATATGATTTGCTTATAATTGGAATTATATTTAATCTATAAAAATCTGTGACAGTATAGATCTTAAAACTATGAATATAGTACATGGATATAGTACATTCTTTCATTTTTATTTTGGTCTTTTTCTTTTAGTGGGGAGTTGAGACAGCATATCTCATGATGTATCCTTGCCTAGCCTTGAACTCACTATGTAGACCAGACTAGCCAGGAATTACAGAGATCCGCCTGCCTCTATGTACTGAACACAATAATTAAAGAAGTGCACTTTCATGCCCAGCTCTTAATTTCATCTAAAACACTAGAATTTTCAGGGTAACAGCTTTACCAAATTTCTGTGAAATTAAATTCTTAAGTTCATATTTTAATACTATTATAAGTAAAAGTGACATTTTTTCCTCTGCCTCAATCTTGCTACTTACTAGCAACTGAAATGCAGTTTTAAAAATAAAGATACTTGAATACTGTGACCTTCAGA
>NW_008335360.1:151818-160468 GCF_000622305.1 Nannospalax galili
TTCCAATTAGTCTGACAGCTACAAATTTAATGAAAATGTATAATGAAATGGAATTCCACATTTTACATTTACAAAGATAAATCTTAATGTTCTTAATTCTTTTGTGAAAATTTTAATACTATATTTTCTTTGGGAAAAATGTGATTAGTATTTCTTTTTAGACAGGTCTATGCAGTAGAAGCTCTCCAGGTTTCCTCTTTTTAATTGTCAAAGGGTAGTTATAATGGATGTAAAATTCTGATACAAAAATTTATTTCCCCTTGATTTATGAATTTAGCTACTTTTTTTGCCTTCATTGTTTCAAATCAGATGAGAAGCCAATGCTAATGAAATCATACTCCCCACATGAAGCTTGTTTTATTGTAAGTGATTTCAAGATGTTTTATTCATATTGTTTGAAACATTTTAAATAAATAATTTATCGAGAATTTCATACATGCATTTAAAGTGTTTTAATCAAATCCACACCCACTCCCTCCCCTCCAATTCCTCCCATATCTCCCCATCACTTTTTTCTGCTAACTTCATGTACTTTCTTCTTTGATTTATTTTTTTATGGGACTTTTTGTTACTCTAACATTCCCCCTTCTGAAGAGGTAACCCTTAAATCTTTTAAGGATTAGATACAAGCTCGCAAATATTTTCGACATTTTTGGCCGTTGGAACCGAGTAGGTTGCTGAGAGGCCTAAGGACATTGTGAGTTTTAGCCAAGAAACTGGTTACTTTTCTTTGGGGTCTTTTTACCCTAACTGATTACCGAATTCCTACCTCCTATTCTTATCACACCATCCTGTGAAAGAGGTTACCCAAATTATTAACAGAGAGTGTGGACGCAGTCTGCTCTGGCTTCTTTCATGCTGAACAGGGACTCAAGGCGATGCAATTGGACTATCCCTTCAGTGGGTCTATCTAAAAGACTCCCAAATTGCAAAAAAATCTTATCTCAAGGGGGAAAAGACAGTATTTGAATCATGAGTAGGAGATTTGAAGGAGAAGTAAACTCAATAGTAGCTACCATTGTAAGTTCCAGAGAAGGAAGTAGAAAATGTCAGAAGAGGGAAATTTTCAAATGTTCGTATGAAAGTTCATTGGAATTTCTTGACAAGGGCTTCCAAAAGCATCCCTCTATTGGATTCCTCCTCATTTTTCTTTTGTCTACCAAGGCTGGACTTGAGAGTGATGGATTCAGGATTTGCTCTCAGGTATCTTGACAGCTGTTGGAGTGGTTACAATCAGTGTCAGTTCCCTCTCAAAGGCTTCTAGATGGGAAAGAAAAAAAACTTATTCATCATTTTAGAAAAAAAGTGAGTTGTCTCCCTTAGCTACAGGTGGGCACTACAGTATTGGAGACCAAGATTTGAAGTCTTACATGTAAGCAGCACTTTCTGGTTAGGAACAAAATCATCAATGAGAAATAATTGTCTAAATAACTTTTTATATAGACAAGCCTAATGCCTGGGAAGTATAATCCCTTGAACACTTAAAGAAATATACTGATGACTACTCTTTGGTTATACTTTCCTTTGGGGTATTTAAGATCGTACAGTTGGCCCAAATCAATCAATTTATTTTTGCACTTAAGGTCATTTGAGGATCTATTGTAATTTGACCCTAATCACACATGGCCTCCTGGATTTGGGGAGAGCTAAAGTATACAATCTGGGGAAGGCTAGGAAGAGAAGGCATGATCCATACTGGGTAAAGGCTTTGTGGAGTGCATACCCTCAAGTCATACATACACCTCAGCACCCCCTCAGTTATCTAGGTAAGTAAGCTCAATAAATTCATTGGTTCTCTAGTAAAACTTTAATCAAACATTGGCACGACACTAGAACCTTGAAAGGGAATAAGTGTTGCTTAGCATCCCCAGGAAAAGAAGTCTCTACCAGATGAAATATTTATTTGTTAATTCTGTTATGTCTCAGAATTATTTAAAAAATAGAAAATGAAAATGTAAACGATGTTAAAAGGATATGAGAATGGAGATATTTTCCAAAATAGACAAAAGGAAAGTGCCTAAGCAAGTGATGAAGGTCTGTATAGGTTTGTTATGATATATAAAGGATGAGACAAAAATAACATATACATAATCTTAAATGTCTATGGTCATAGTTTAGTCATCTAGTTTAAGGAACAAAATATATATCTAGTCAAAGTTTATCTGAGAATATTTGTTTTTTATCCAAGCACTATCTACATAGCTCATATAACTAAAAGTACCAGACTGGTGGAACTAACCTTGTTGGATGGTTAACAGCCATAGTTTGAGGCCTATACTAATGTGGTCAGAGGCACTTAAGGACAGTTTTTGCCCCTTGCCCTCCAAGATTGACTAAGCTCCAGGAGACTATGGAACATCTCTTAAAATGTCCTGTAACTGTACTGAGTCACCTGTCCTCTTGTTCAGGGAGGACATGGAGATCCCATGAGATGTACTTGAATCAGTGTCCAGTCTACAAAGAGGAGGGTCAACTCAGAGGAAACATCTCATTTGTGTTTCCAAGTGAAGCCAGACATGGTCGAGCAGAACCTTTGACTTATGTTCACATAGACGGAACTGGTAAAAGAAAGGAGCCAGGCAGTCCCCCTAAGCCCATGTGACCCATTGAAATATTTTTAATAAAATGTGTACATTGATTTACTTGGACTTGCTGATTTACTAAATTGAAATCATTTTTAAATTTCATAAAATTGTGAAATTGCATCTCCTGCTTTTAAATAATTTCTTCTGCCATATCTTCATACTTTTTTTCAGTTTGGATTCAAATGTAGTATGCTATACTTGTTTCTAAAGATTTGCTTTTATTTTTACTTATTTGTTCGCCAGTATATATGCGTTGCGCAAGTGTGAGGGGAAGCTTGTGGAGTCCAGAAAAAGGCATCAAATTCCCTGCAGCTGGAATTACAGATTATTCTGTGACTCAACCAAATCTTGGTCCTCTGTAAGAGTAGCAATTTTTGTTGACTGCTGAGCAATCTCATGAGGCCCTGTCATACGCTTTGAGAATATTATAAAATTTGCTGAAACACTGGTTATTTTCTAATAACTTATTTAAAAATTATGACACAGTTGTCTAGAAAAATAGTGAAGACACATGAAGAAAAACTTAAGAAAACTGATGGAAAAATAAAAATCAGAAATGTTATGGAATATTTGTTTCCTATCAGTGTTTCTTCATTGGCATTTACTATTACTTTGCTTTATTATTCTCCCATGTTAACATGCTGACAATTGCAATTAATGTTTAAGAGAACAAACATAAGTAAGGTGTTATTGACGATCAATTGTTATTTCAGTCACAACATTTATGGTTGATTCATCTCCAGGTGGTTAATTTTAACTAATTTCATCCAATGAGAATATTTCATCTGTGTTCATTAAGGATACAGGCTTATAGTTTTCTTTTTCTGTTGTACCTTTACCTGGTTTGGGTACTAAAGTGATATTGGCTTCATACGAGTTTTGGAGTTCACCTTACATTTCTATCTTTTCGAATAGTTTAAAAAGTAGTGGTTGTTGATATTCTTTGAATTTCTGGGTAGAATTCTGCTGTGATTCATCAGGACATGGTCTTTTTTTTAGTTGGGAGGTTTTCTATTACTGTTTCAATCTCTTTATTTTCTATGATACTGTTAAGTTTTTCATTCCTTCTTAGTTTAATTTTGGTGGTTTCCATGAATTTAGAAATTTATTTATTTTTTTAGATTTTCAAATTTAATACAGTATATGTTTTTAAAGTATCCCCTTATAATATCCTGGACTTTGTTTTTCCTTTCATGTCTATTCTGATATTTCCCCTTTCATCTCTGATTTTTTTTATCTGTGTTACTCTTCTTTCTTTCTTTCTTTCTTTCTTTCTTTCTTTCTTTCTTTCTTTCCTTTCTTTCTTTCTTTCTTTTGATTAACTGGGTTAACCAAGCAATCAGCAATTTTTAACATTGATTCTTCGTATTGTTTTCTTTGTTTTCTATTTCAATAATTTCTGCTCTGAATTTTTAATTTTTCTCATCTAGTAGGTTGGGTTTGGTTTATTCTTGCCTTTCCAGAGTCTTGAGTTGTACTGTTAAGTCATTTGTATGTGCTCTTTCCAATTTCTTAATTTCGGTGCTCCAAGTTGTAAACTTACCTCTTAGAACTATTTTTAAAGTGTCACAGAGGGTTTGTTGTGTTGTGTTCTCATTTTCATTTAGTTTCAGGAATATTTTTATTTCTTTCTTAATTTTTTCTTTGGCCCATTCCTCATTCAGAAATGTGTTGTTAAATTACAATAAGTTCATGTCGTTACTAGAGTTTCTTTTGCTGCTGAATACAAGGATTATTGCATTTCTGTCTTATATAACACATGGGATTATTTCAATTTTTTGTATTTTTGAGGGGTTTTTTGTGCCCCACTATATGGGGAATTATAGAGAAACTTGAATGGGCTGCTGAGTACATAAAGTATTCTTTGATGCTTGGGTGGAATATTCTGTAGATATCTTTTAGGTCCATTTGATGTAAGATGTCATTCAATTCAGATGTCTCTGTTTATTCTTTGTCCAATTTACCTGTCTATTGGAATAGTGAGTCGTGTTTGAGTTAATCTGTGTTTATAGTCCTCTAGAACTGTTCTTATGAAATTGGGTGCACCAGAGTTTGAAACATAAATTTTCCTTTGAGTAGAATGAAGTGACCCATCTTTATCTCTTCTGATTAGTTTTAATTTGAAGTCTATTTTCTCAGATATTAGAATTGCACACTTGCTTGCTTCTTAGTGCCATTTGTTTGGGAAAGTTTTTCCCATTTTCTTTCATCCTAAGTTAGTGACTCTTTTTGAAGGGGAGATAAGTTTCTTGAAGATAACAAAAATATGGATTTTATTTCTTGATACATTCCATTTGTGTGTTTCTTTTTGCTGAGGAGTTGATATTTAGAGTTATTTTTGAAAGATTGGTTACTGTCATTTTAATTTGTTTGTGTTCTTGGTTTTATTTTGTGTTCCCATACTTATCCCTCCCTTTGTTTTCTTTCCGTAACCTCTTGAGTATAGTCATTCCTGTCTTTGGTGCTTTGTTTAACTTCAAGTATTCTCTGTAGGATAGACATGAATAATGTCTGCTGTAGACATGAATTCTTTCAGCCTATTTATGTCATAGAAAATGTTGTCTTCCCCTTTGACTATGATAGATAGCATTGCTGGGTGAAGTATTCTGGATTTTCATTCATGGTCATTGACACATGGGAATACTTTAATCCTGGCAGTTGTGGTTTTCATAGTTTGCAGTGACAAGTCAGCTGTAATTCTGATTTTTTTTTTAATTTATACACAAATTAGTGTTTTTGTCTAACAGCTTTCAGGACCTTCTCTTTGTTATGTATATTTATTGTTTTAATATGATATGCCATGAAGAATTTCTATTCCGCTTTTGTCTATTTTTTGTTCTATGTGCTTCTTGTGTCTGTGTAGGTATGTCTTTCCTTAAATTAGGTAAGATGTTTTCATCTATAATTGTGGTGAAGATCGATCAATGGCACTGCCTAAGATTCTTCTTTTTCCTGTATGCCTATGATACACAGATTTGGTCTTTTGTGGTGTCCCATATTCCATGTGTATTCCACTCCTGTGTTTTAAAAAAAGATATTTTGTAGCCTTTGCTTAAGGAGTTCAGACCTGCAATTTTGTTGTACAGTGTTGATATTCTGTTTTCCATTTCATTCATTCTGCTTGTGATACTTTCTCATATTGTTTCAAAGTGACTTATTCAGTTTTTCAATTTCATCTTCATTTTGGCTTTGGTTTTCTTCAATATTTCTTCCTATTTTGTTATTCACTTTTCACATCCTGAATTGTCTTTGTTATTTCATTCAACCACATATTTGCATTTTCTTGAGCATCTGGCAGAAGTTTATGTCTATTCTGTTTGAGTTCTTTGAGTTGTTTGTATGTTCTTTAAGTTCTTTGATCATCTTTATTTTTCTTTTTAAATTCTGTGTCCTGGTGTTCCTCAGGATGATTCTCATTGTAGTACACTTCTGTTGGATGGTGGGTTTTGTTGGGGACATATTCTCCTGGCTGTTCATGTTATTTGTCTTATTATGCTGCCATTTTGGCATATGCATGTCCTTTATTAGCTGTGTGTCAGATAGGAAATTTTAGTCTGCCTTTGTTTAGTTGAAGTTTGTTCTGTTTTGATTGTTGATGTAGCTTGGTTGCTTTTTGCTCCTGTTTGAAAAGTTAGTTCGTGTATGTTTCAGAGTCTCACAGGGTAGTAGGCTGGTCTGGGTATTAGGCATGTCTGTGGCAGGCAGATCAGGATGATGGTCAAGGACAAGACTGGGGAGGGGACGATCTGTGGAAGATCTAACAAACTATGCTAGAATATTAAGAAGTCTGGGCTGGGAAACTAGTCCAGAGTGATGAGGCTGAAGAGCAGGGCAGGGCCCAGGACTAAAAGGGGGACAGGGTATGTGTGTTGGGGGTGCGGGGAGTGGAGGTCCTCAAGGGGCAGGGGGATTAAGATGCAGTGGGGGATTTGACTTAGCAGAGTGGTAGGTTGTCTTTTTCAGGCAGATCAGGAGGCCAAGGACAAGCCTATGGAGGGTCTAACAAACTCGTCTCATTAGGGAGCTGGTTCAGAGATGTAACACAGCAGGAAAAAGCCTGGTCCAAAGCTAGTGAGAGAGAGTAGTGCTGAGGCTGCAGAGGAATCAAGAGGCATTGGGCAGGATCTGACTTGTTGGGGAGGATCTGACTTACTGGCAGAATCTGAATTACCAGAGTCTCAATATCAATTTTAAAATGGAGAGAAAATTGTACATTTATTCTTTTGACCTTACAATACCACAGCAATCATTCAATAGACTTCTAATTATTTGGTAACAGGATCACCCCATTCATGCCTTACTCACCATATTAAGGACTTTTTGTAATAACAGTTAAGACATTTTTTGGATATTAAATCATTCTTGAAGAAGTATTTCATCTCCGCACTTTATCTTTGTACATGAACTTGAGAGTAGATTTTCTCATTTAAAAATGCTATGCATGAGCAACACCATTTTCTGATGGGATGGTGTTATCATTAGCATGCTGGTAGCATGAGGAGATGTTCACTGTTTTTGAAAGAAAACTACTACAATCAATTGTCAGAAGTATATGCAGCTGTGTTTGGGTTCATCAGTGGTTTCATAATAAACATCTGAGCATGTACATTTTCAAGTGTTTTTTTTTTTGCCACTTGCCTTTCCCCCTCTTTTTATAGCAAAAAGAGAGTTTCAAAGGTCGCTGTTTCATGTGTTTTTTTAAATAGAAGGATAAATAGTATCAATAAATTATTTTGAAAGGGTTTATGACTTTGTTCCTCTTCTACATAACAAGATAGCAAAGAAGTAAATAATCCAAAGTCAGAATATTCAAGAATCTTGAATAAGATTTTAAATTTTCATCTGTCCTGAAAGAATATGCTTTCTCTTGCTTCTGCTTGTGAGCAATTTTGCTTGGCATCAACTCATTTATCTCCTCACTGCATCCTCTGGCTCCATCCCTTCCCTATTTGCATGTTACCTTCTTTATTTTGGAGTTAGATTTTCCAGATAGACAACAGACGGCATGCAAAAACTTAACTTTTAAAACATTAAATTGAGGGGCTGGAGAGATGGCTCAGCAGTTAAGAACACTGACTGTTCTTGCAGATGACCAGGGTTCGAATCCCAGCACCCAAACAATAGCTAACAACTGTCCATAACTCCAGTTCTAGGGATCGGACAGCATCTTCTGTCTTCTGTGGGCATTGCACGACACAGGTGCACTTACGTACATGTAGGCAATACATGCATACACCTAAAATAAAAATAATAAAATATTTAAAAAACATTAAATTGAATTATTATGAATTGTCAACACAATATCTTACTTTATCTTTAATCATGATGGTAATTGATTTCAGGTACAAAAAAGCAATGTGTAACTTCAGAAACATGATTTAATTTTTTTATTCTTGTCTTTCGAGTCTCCTTTAGATTGCTTCTGCTTTTTTGTGTTTGTCTCAATTTAAGCATTGAACTTGGCTATTTTGTGAGAAGTTATACTAAAAAGGAGTAATTTTTAACATGAGAAATTTGTCATTTTACAATTTGTTTTTTCTTATCTTTTATACACAAAATAGAGCTACAAATAGCCACCTTTAAAATATTGTCATGAGAGTTGGATGAGACCAATAAATAAAATAGCAGAATTGAAAAGAATTAGAAATAAGAAAACACATTCTTTGATTCCTGAGGTTTTTTTTTTTTTGAGCAAACAAAATAAAATGAATATAAAAATTGACTTTAAATGGAAGTGTGAGGATGTAGAACGACTAAGAAAGTGAACCAACTGAGAATTGCAGAGTCATGAGAGGAAGGGGGAAACTGATGTCCAACAAAACATGCTTATCATGCAATGTCACATAGTTCTTTGGTGAAGGAGGACATCTTTGAATTTCTATATCTGCTTAACAATCATAATTTCTATTCCATTATTATTTTAAAAAATTTATATTAACTGAGCCAGGCATAATGACACATGCCTTTAGTCTCAGCACTTGGGAGGCAGAGGCAGGAAGATCTCTGGGAGTTCAAGGCCATCCTACTCTACATAGCGAATTCCAGGCCAGCTGGGGGGGGGGGAC
>NW_008335360.1:160536-161531 GCF_000622305.1 Nannospalax galili
TATATATATATATGTGTGTGTGTGTGTGTGTGTGGTGTTAAAAATCAATGGAATGCTATTGAATATTGTTATAAGAAAAATAAATTAATAAAAATGTATGAAATAAATACAACAGTCTGTTATTGTTATACACAATGAAACATAAAAGTAACTCACCTATACCTATAAGAGATTATTAGATTTGAAGCCAAATTCATAAAGTAAATGAGCTGGAAAAAATAAGATTTTACAAATACTCTCAAGAGCACTTTGAAAATATGAGTAAAATGTTTGATGAAAGAGTACTGAAAAATAAATTATTTGACTTCATAAAGCATGTATATACATGCATTCCTTTCCAAATCTAATTTCTTTCAAGCTAAAATGAAAATAATTGCAAAGCTTTTGGAGAATATAAGGGAAACAAAAGATTGACTTGTATCTTATTTTATTACATGCCAAAAATGTAATATGCTTTTTACAAGAATACATTTTGAACAACTTCACTTTCAATTTTTTATGTGAAAAAGTTGAAAAAAATAAGATAATAGAATAATGATTCATTCAGTAAAAGACATCATAATGAGCAAGAAAGCTACCTGTTAGAAATGGTGTTACTACAATTTAAAACACAAAAGGGTGAGAAGTATGTTCACAATTACTTTGATAGGACTCTACTTGTCCTAAATTAAAATGTCATTCTGGGAAATGGAGCGATGTCTCATTGATTAAAAGCACTAGCTTCTCTTACAGAGGACCTCGGTTCAGTTCCCAGCACCCATGTGGAGTCTAACAACCATCTGTGACTCCAGTTCAAGAATTCTGATGCCCTCTTATGAAATATTTAAGCATTAAAACATGTGGTTAACTTATACATGTGCATGCCAAATATTCATACTAACAAAAATAATTAAATAATTAAAAATAATTTTTATAAAAACATAAAAGAACTTCTACTAAAACAATGTAGTCATAATCACTGAATATTAGTTAAACATTCTTAGCCAATGCAGTAA
>NW_008335360.1:161595-163145 GCF_000622305.1 Nannospalax galili
GAAATTCAAATATTTACAACATTTTAAGTATTTGAACATTTAAAAAAATTTTAATGAAAATTGCAAATCTTTAATTAAAAACCAATTTTTGATATTTAGCAAATAAAAAATATGCCCTGGATATTAGTTGGGATTTTTCAGGGGAAACTAATGATAACATTTTGCAAAACAAAGATTATCTGTTTTCTAATTGAGTATTCAACTGTTCACATGTTAAGCCATCAGGAAGAATCACAAATCTGACACCTGTCCACAATGTCTGACTTTCAAAATTCAAAGCATGTAGCATAAGTAGTCATTATGAAAATGTTTTTCACAGCTCAAAGCTAGTATTTTACATTCAACTAGGGTGATAAAGCAATAGTAAGCATAGGCCAAGAGATAGAAAAATTGTAAAATGATGCAGCTCCTTAGGAGCATAGTTTAGAAGTTTCTCAGAATATTAGACATAGAACTATCACATAGCAACAATTCCATTGTTACAGTATATATCAAAGAGAAATAAAAATATGTTTATCTACACAAAAACTTATAAAGGTCCATGACATTACACATAATACCAAAATGTGGGAACAACCCAATTGTTCATCAGAACATGAATAGGTAAGTATAATCAATGCATACAATATGATACACTATTTTGACATAAAAAAATTAAAAGTACTAATCTATGCTACAACTAGGATGGGCTTGTAACATTTTGGTAAGGTGAGAGAAGCTAGATAGTAAGGGCTGCTACTTATTTTAAAAGACAATATTTTAGAACGCATTTCATGATAGGAGGATTTGAAGTATAATTACAACAGATAAAATATTATTCCACTTCTCCTGGCCTGCTCTCCTGCCCTCAGGCCTCTCTTGGGGTAAGTCTATCACGCAGCCCTCCATGCCTTGACTCCCCCAGCTGCGTTCACCCTTCCATCTCCCCCGCTGTTCTCTACTCCTAGTTTGGGCCCTGTGCCATTCCTAGTCTTGGGGCCCAAGACACCTCGGGAGCCAGTGCTGCTTCTTGATCCTTTTCACCCGGATGAGCTTGGTGCCTTCCTTGGGCCCCAGGAGCACTGCTTCTGGACCTGGCCCCGCCCTCACCTCTCTGTGCTTCCCTGGACCTGCACCACCGGCTGGCTCTCCTGGCCTGCTCTCCTACTCTCAGGCCTCTCTTGGGGTGGGTCTATCGCAGAGACCTCAGCCCTTGACTCCCCCAGCCTCATTCACCCTTCCATCTCCCCCGTTGTTCTCTATGCCTAGTTTGGTCCCTATGCCATTCCTAGTCTTGGGTCTCCAGTCACCTGGGGAACCAATAGTGCTTCCTGATCTTTTTCACCCAGACCAACTTAGTGTCTTCCTTGGGCCCCAGGAGCACTGCTTCTGGATCTGGCCCCGCCCTCACCTCCCACTACTTCCCTGGTCCTGCAATAACTGCCAGCCTCTTTCTGGGGCTGACAGCCTCTTTCTGGGGCTCCGAGGCTTACCTTTCCTCTCCCTGATCCTCTGCATCCAGTACAACCCAGCTACTCAATCCACTCCCTGGGAAATCTTGGGGCTTCTTC
>NW_008335360.1:166418-178490 GCF_000622305.1 Nannospalax galili
GGACACCAATAGCCCAGGAAACAAGGGCAAGAATTAACAAGTGGGACCTCATTAAACTAAAAAGCTTCTGTACATCGAAGGAGACAACCAAGGAAACAAACAGAAAACCCACAGAATGGGAGAAAATCTTCACCAGCGACACATCTGATAGAGGTTTAATTACCAGAATATATAATGAACGTAAAAAACAGAGAACCAAGACGATAAGCAACCCAATTGAAATATTGGCTAAGGAGCTGAACAGAAAGTTTTCAAAAGAAGTAGGGAAGACGGCTATGAAACATCTTAAAAGATGTTCAACATTACTAATAATCAGGGAAATGCAAATTAAAACCACTTTAAGATTTCACCTTACCCCAGTCAGACTGGCTAAGATCAAGAAAACAAATGATACCAAATGTTGGAGAGGATGTGGGGAAAGGGAAACACTTGCAGAGACACTTGTACATACATGTTTGTTGCTGCTCTTTTCACAATAGCTAAGAGATGGAAGCAACCTACATGTCCCTCAATTGATGAGTGGATAATGAAAATGTGGTTCATATATATGATGGAGTTTTACTCATCAGTAAAGTAAGATGAAATCATGAAATTTGCAGGTAAATAGATGGAACGAGAAACTGTTATACTAAGTGAAGTAAGAAAATCTCAGAAAAAATATCAACGTATGTTCTCCCTCATATGTGGAGCCTAGGATCAGACTCTGATAAATAAGTATGCAAACAGACATAACTGCAGGGACCAGGACAAGGGTAAGGAAACAGTGAGGTAAAGGGAAAGAAATAACCTGAAGGAGAAGAACAGTAGGTAACAGGTCTTAATAAGGGAAATATGGATAAAAATTGGGTTAGTCTAAGGGAGTGGGGGGGAATGGTATATGAGGAACCTAGGGGATAGGAGAAAGAAGAAGCTCAACAGAGGTAGGATCATAGGAACAAGGGTATTTAGTAAGGAAGAAAGGGGGGGAAGTGGGGGCACCTTAAGTGGGAAAACCATGATATAGGGGTGAGATGATACAAGAGAGAAACAATGCCTATCTAGTCACGAAAACCAGAAGGAACCATATTATTCCTACAATCTACTGACAAATTATACATAACAGATCAAGAAATATATCTCTAGATAAGGTTTATTTGAGACCAACCGGTCATTACCCAAGATTTATCTTCATGACACACAGTAATTAAAAATGCCAGAATGGTGGAACTAACCTTCTTGGATGTTTAACAGACATACCTTGAGATCTATACTAATTGGGTCAGAGGAACACAAAGGATACTTTTTGCTCCTTGCCCTCCTAGGTCGATTAGTTCCCAGGGACTATGAGCATCTTGCAAAATGTCCTGTAATGGTGGTGGGTCATCTGACCTCTTGGTCAAGGAGGCCAAGGAGACCCCACCAGATGGACTTGAACCAGTGTCCAGCCTATAAAGAGGAGGTTCATCACGGAGGAATCATTTCCTCCGTGCTTCCAAAAGAAGCCAACAATGGTTGAGCAGGACCTTTGACTTACCTTCGCATAGATGGAACTGGTAAAAGAAAGGAGCCAGGGGCTCCTTCCAAGCCCATGGGACCTCTGAGGAACAGATCCTCAAATGACCTCGAGTCAAAACAAATCAGTTTATCTGGTCCAAATGTATGTCCTTAAACACCCAAAAGTTTAGTATAACCAAAGATTAAAGGGGCCAATATAATTTCATAAGAGCATACATATATATAGCTAAAAGTTACTTGACAGACAGCAAAGCCAGACAGGCAATACCTTCAGTCGAGTTGTTGGCCATGATGGATAAAGGCTCTTCCAAATAGTAACCCAACACACTACTGGAAAAACGAACAGCAGACCCCAAATCTATCCAAAGGAATACTGACAATGGATTGCCGTAGATGAGGAACAGCTGATCCTCCTGGAACAGGGACCTCTGGCTGACTAGATTTACCAGAAGGGCAGATAGGAGGTATAGATTGGGGTGCTGACAGCACAGTCGACAGTGGCAGGGATGGCAGAGTATGGAGGCTCAAGTGGGAGAGGAAGGCTATCTATCTGACGAGTTTATATTAATACTCAGATGCCAAGGAACTCAGAAAGTAAGCGACTGTGACCAGTAATAGTCATATATAGAGAGATTAGAAAAGCATGTGAAAACGTCTCTATGTCAATTGCCTTAAAATGAATTTTTCTGTATGAAACTGTGTATTTTAATAATGAAATGGAGATCTTTTTAAAGGTTAAAACATCATTTAATTTATGTCTTATAGAGTTTATAATGAGTAAAAGATTGTATAAGCGTAATAATTCATCTGTAAACCTAAAAATGTACAGCCAATTTTGAAAGAGATGTACCCTAGCTCAGAAAAATGTTATTGAATAGGTTAATGCTGTTGTAATGAAATGCTTCTTCTAATTAAAATAAAAATGTAATGCCTAGGATAATCTGAAATAAGTGAAAACCACTTTCTTAAAATTATCTGACTACTGTTGAATAGCTCGAATAAGAGTGATAAACAGAATAGCCATGATGGTATGCGGAGGAACTGGAGGGTGAATGCTCCATGCAATCAGACTGTATTGAAGAGGTCTACACGGCATGTAGTTAATAGAAGGAATGAGTTATAGCAGCAAGTTGTTGTGTGGATTGTTCACTATAATACACTGTTTCTTAGACAATGTAATATTATTTTGGAAACATAGGTTAATTTTAAAATGCCTTCTAATTTTCTGTTAGCTTTTGTGATTAAGAAAATGAATACAATAAAAAAACTCCACTAATAAATGATTCAACACTGAAAAAAAAATATTATTCCACTTGTTTGAGAGGTTTTCAAGGGGGAGTATCTCCCAAAGGAAAAATAGAAAGTAGGTAAGGTGTTTGGGGGCATCTAGCCTGAACAGATTAGGAGAGAATGCTAATGGATTCAAGATTTCTTTGGGACTAAATTGTTTTAAAATTAAATAGCTATGGCTATTACACAGCTAGGATTATATAAAAATCAACCTAATTATATACTTTAAAAGAGTGAATATTGTGATCTATGAATATCAATAAATCTGTAGTGAAATTTCAAAAGATGCCCTTGGGTCTCTTAGCAGCCTACTATGTGCCAAAGGTCAGAAATGAAAAAGGTATTTGGGAGGTCTTATGTAATTTCTAAAAGATTTTAGGGTTACGTCTTCAGATGGGGGGAGGGGGGATGTCAGACAAGAATATAGCCTTATAAGGGTCAAGACTATAAAATATTGAGTCTATTGTTAGAAGACCGACAATTCCAGTTTCACTGGTCAATCATTTGGTCATAGGATTACCCCTAGGAAGGCAGGCTCACCTTAAATCATGCTAAATAGATCTGTAAAGTACCTAGTGCGTTAGCAAGATAGTGCATTTTTCCTGCCTGGAATCCCACCTTCCAGTGCAATGATTCTCCATCCAGCCACAGACATGGAGCTCTGCAAGTTTTCCTACTTTTCTGAATTCTTCAGAAAAACTTAATCTCTACTTCATTACATGACTTTTCTAAACATGCTTTCTTTAACTCTTTTGACTGCCCTAGTATCTTGTGTTTCTTTACTTTTTCTCTAAAGCGTTCTTCTCCCTGCCATGAAGCTGCCAGCCTACCATGCAACTGACCTCCCTTCATTCTCCATTCAGGCTTTAAACCTGTGCGGCTTCTTGATTTTTTCCTTCTCCTTTCCTTTCTCCTCCTCAAGGTCGCTGCTGAGGTTACTAGATTTCCTGCCATGAGGATTTTTCTTTAGAATTCTAATAAAATTTTTCTAAAGCTTCAAAAAAAATAATCTTTAGAATTTCACACATAGTACTGTATTTCTGTCACTCCTACCCCTTCTCCATTCCCTCCGTCTCTTTCCGCGTTGCCCTTTACTCTCTCTTAATTTTGTTACCTCTTCTTTAATTATCATTGCAACACACAAACATAAGCACACACACACAAACACACACACACACACACACACACACACACCCCATATATATATATACTGAGTCCATTTAGTGGTGTTCCTATGTACATGTGTCTAGGGCTGATCGCTTGGGATTGGATCAGGAACTTCATTCCTGATGATGACTGACTGCCTCTCTCAGTAAGCTATTGATTGCTTATAGTTCTTCATCTAGAAATGGGACTTGTGAGAGTTCCATCAACATTGACATGTCAGTTAGCTTTGAGATTTTGAAGCTGAGATTTTGCTCAACCATATTGGTGAGATTTCATGGATGGAGTTTCACTGTCATATCTAGAATACATTGTCTAGCGGCAGATGCCCTGGTCCTCAGGCTTTTGCAATCTTTATACACCCTCTTCTGTGATGTTCCCTTAGCCTAACATGCATTATTGATGCATCATTAGGGCTGGGCAACCACAATCACTTTTTCTTTAAGTTTTGTCCAGTTGTTGAGGTCTGTGGGAAGCCAGCGAGGCCGAGTCAGCCAAAGATGGAGCCTTGGCTCGGTGCCAAGCCTCGTGACTCCAACCCTTGGCTGGCTGCCAAGCCTCGTGACCCTCGTTTGTTTACTCCAACTCGCCGAAGGCGGGGAGCCCAATTATGTGCTGCCTGCCTGATCAGAGACATCATCAAGCATGACTCTGCTATGTGGCCCAATGAGCTGTCACTCTGCCTTCCTGCTGAGTGTGTGTGTGTGCCCTGATTAGTCCTGGCTGGGAGGAAGGCTGTTGGGAACAAACTATATAAGGACTGAAGTGCTTGATAAAGAAGAAGAAGCCTGAACCTCACCTTGGTGTCTGTGTCGTCTTTCCTTGGCTCTGCTGGACGGAGTCGTGGCTTGCGACAGAGGTCTATAGTTATTTTCATCTACTGCAAAAATAAGCTTCTTTGTTAAGTGGTGGTTCCTAACTAATGTTAGGATGAATAAAGTTTAATATCACTTTAGTTGCTTTGATAAGTGTTCTGGTTTTGAGAATCATCTTAAAAATCATCAATTGGTTTCTCTTCAAGGTATTTATGGAGAAAAGATATTCAATGATGAAAAATAGAATTGGAAAATTGTTCTTTGCCTTCTATTTTATGTGAAAACTGCAAATTTTGTGATATTGATTAGAAGCAAAGTCATGAGAGATATTTGAGAAATCATATGTTGGAGAACATCTATGACCATAATGAAGAATATCATTATGGACAAATTTCAAATCTTAATATACTTGAGAGCACTACTAACATAAAATTCTACGAATGCTACAATTGTGGAAAGGCCTTCATGTTTCCTTCATCTCTGAAGAATAATTTCAGATCTCACACTGGACACAAATGTTTTCTGTGCAAGGAATGTGGGAAAACCTTCCATTTTCTTGCTTGTTTTAAGAAGCGCATGAAAACCCCCACTGAAGAGAAATTCTATGAATGTAAGAACCGTGCCAGAACTTTCTGTTGTTCATCATTCTTTAGGGCGCATATGGTGATTCACAGTGGAAAGGAAAACTTGGAATAAAGAATGTGGCAAAGCTTTCAATAGCTCTTTATTTATCACAGAACATAGAAGAATTCATAATGGAGATAAGCCATATGAATGCAAGGAATGTGGGAAGATCTTTAATTCTTCTTCTCACCTCATAATACACATAAAAATTCACACTGGAATCAAATCTTATGAATGTAAAGTGTGTGGAAAGGCCTTCAGTGAATCCTCAAAACTCAGTGTACGTGTGAGAACACATACTAGAGAGAAACCCTACAAATGTAAGGAATATGGGAAAGCCTACAATTGCCCCCCCTTCTTTAAGTATCCATATGAAAATATATACTGGAGAAAAACCATATGGATGTCTAAAATGTTGAAAAGCCTTTTATCTTCCCACTTCCCTGAATACACATGTAAAAAACCAAAGCAGAGAAAAGCCCTATGAGTGTAAGGACTGTGGAAAAGCCTTGAGTTTCCCCTTATCCTTTAAAATAAATGTGAAAGCTCATGCTGAAAAGGTACAATGTGAATGTAAGAAATGTGGAGAGGCCCTTAGCCATTCCTCTTCTCTCAGTGAACACTTTAGAATTCACAGTGGAGTGTAAGGAATGTGGGAAAGCCTTTATTAGTTCTCATCTTACAGTATATAGAACACACACTGCAGAGAAATCTTATGAATGTAAGAAACATGGGAAAGCCCTTATTTTTCAGCCTTTATTATCCACAGGAGAGCACATGCTGGGGGAAAAAATGAATGTAAGGAATGTGGGAAAGCATTTTGACATTATTCATACCTTACTGTATATGCAAGAATGCACATTAGAGAAAAAAAAAATGCTTCACTGAATTCTTCCTTTCCCGCCCTCTGGGAGTCTGGCCCTCAGTCACTGGGGTCTCTTGGTCATGATATGGATTGACAAAACTGGCATAATTTTTATCTGGGTTTTTGCATAGTTTATATGCAAATCATCTGGGACAGGATGACTTACAAAGAAACGGCTTCTCACCTTCTCATAACTCCTGCGCTATTCAAGCCCTGCGCAACACCCCATGGGACTCCCTGCCATTCCCTGATTGCTCCTAGAGTTCCAACATGGCCACAGCTAACTCTCCCTCTGCTCACTTTACATATGGCAGGCAGCTCCACCTCTCTTCCCAGGGTGCTCATTTTTCCGGAAGACTGAGTAATTTTAGGGCTACAGATACACTATGAATGTCTGGTGTTGGATAAGCTTGTCCTTCACGTGACAAGCAATGCCATTCTCCAGCTTCTAACTACTTGCTTCTGCCTCTTCAAATTGGTCTAGAGACTCCCTGTAGAATGAGAGGGGCAGAGAGTGAAAGTCAGCCTCCCACCCAATCAGGAAGCCTTAACTACATGAGGAGGAGGGACTACGGATAGACACAGGGGAACAAGAGAAAAGAAAACCCGGTTTGCCATTTTGGACCTCTGGCAGCAACTGATAAAACTTTCTTGCCCTTCACTCTATTGTTTATAAGCAAATTAATACTAGAAACAAGATCAGTGTTTGACCATTGTTAGGAACTTCTGGTTTTGATTTCCAATACTCCATTTTTGTAAATTTTTTAAAATTTATATTTTTTTATATATATGAAGGTTATGCCTTCATTTATAAGATTCATATATATATAACCTTCATATATAAGGTTCATATATATAACCTTCATATATAATGTTATACCTTATACATATATATAACCTTATACATAACCATATATATATAGGCACCAATATTGTGCAGTGCCTGCAAATGGCAGAAGTGTTGGATTCTCTAGAACTGGAGTTATGGACTGTTTTACCTGCTATGTGGGTACTGGGAATTGAACCTGTATCTTCTGAATACCAACCAGTGTTCTTAACCACTGAGCCATCTCTCCAGCCCAATCAGTGCTTTCTAATGAGAAGATTCAAGATAATTTATAATTTCAGCTCAAGTCACATATTTTTAGTAGCATATATGTATATCATGACTTGTATAAATATACCTATTTCCATTGCAAGGTTCTTAGACCTATGCTATACATATATTATTTATTTATTTATTTATTTATTTATTTATTTATTTATTTATTTATTTTTGAGATAAGTTCTGCCTATTTTTGTTATGCTGTGCTGGACTCCTGATCTTCCTGCCTCAGTCTTCTAAACAGCTACAGCTAAAAGTATATGACACCATGGATGACTAAAATATATATTTTCATATGCCAGCAAGAAAGAGTTGTTTTTATCATTGCTTTCTAATTAAGTCTACATTTTAACTAAATGTGTAGTCTTTATATTTGATTTTTATTTTATTTTTTGGTTAGATCATCTACTGGACATTGCCTACCTAGCATTGTTCTTTCACTCACCAATTTCAAAAGCATCTATTTTTACTAATGATGAATATCTAGCTGAAAACTTGGCCAGAAGTCACGAGTTTAATGGAAAGAAAAAAATGGTTACTTTCTCATATCTAAAAAAGCTTATTCTTAATTTGGGGCAGAGGGATGTTAATATTTTATCAAGATAAAATTAATTTAACTCTTCCTGATTTACATTGCAGTACTTCTGTTCATGAACTCCATGTCAGAACCATGATGGAGCTCAAATCACTATTTAATCCTAGCCATAGCATTGAGGGTTCTGATTATCCATTTTATTGAACAATTATAAGCAGAATTATTATTATTTTTAATAATTTATTTAATGATCACATACTTAGACAAAGCATTTCATTACAACAGCATTGACATATTCAATAACAATTTCCTGAGCTAAGATGCATCTCTTTCAAAATTGGCTATAAAGTTTTAGGTTTACAGTTAAATTATTATAGCTATACAATATTCCACTCAGTATAAACCCTATAAGAAATAAAATTAAATGAGGTTTTAACCTTTAAAAAAGATCTCCGTTTCATTTTAAAATATACTGTTTCATACAGAAAAACTCATTTTTAATGCTACTAACACTTAGATGTTTGCACATGCGTCTCTAATCTCTACGTATCTGATTATTACTAGTCACAGTTGGTTACACTCGGATCCTTGGCACCTGAGTATGGATATAAAGTCATCAGGTAGATTTCAATGGTAATGTTTATTGCCTCTACTAATTAACATTAAGTAAATTTTTATGCTTCCTTCTCAAATATAACTCACTTTTTTATTTGTTGATTTTTTTGTGTGTATATCATACAGAATATAAAATGTTTAATAACTACATGAACTGAAGAAGCATTTCATTACAGCTTTAACATATTCAGGAATACACTCCAGAGCAAGAGTATATCTCTTTCACCAGTGGATGCAAGTTTCTAGGATCACAGTTGAATTAATACAGTAATACAATATTGAACTCAGTATAAACCCTGTAAGACAAAAAGTTGAATGAGTTTTTAAGCTTTAAAAAAGATCTCCATTTCATTTTAGAATATATTGTTCCTGGCAGAGTCACTGGTTTTGCTACTAACACTGAGATATTGGTGCATGTATCTCTAATCTCTATTTATCTGATTATTACTATTCATAATTGGTTGCACTTCGATCCTTGGCACCTGTGTATTTCTATAACGTCATTGGGTAGATTTCAATGGTAATGTTTATCACCTGTACTAATTAGCATGATGTAAATTTCCATTCTTTCTCCAAATATAATACATTTTTTTAAGTTTATTGATTGTGTGTGTGTGTGTGTACATCACATAGAACATTCCAAACCATCTTATTCAACTATATACCCAATTCCCAGATAGTACCTCCCATAGCCTCCCTCTCCCCACTAGAGCCCTTATACTCTGATATCCCTACTACTGTCTACTGTGTTGTCGACCCCCCCAGCCATGCCACACTACTTGCCCTTCTGGTGAATCTAGTCAGCCTATCTAGAAGTCTTTGTTTTAGGAGGGTCAGCTATTCCTCCTCTAGTGGTAATCAGTTGTTAATATTCCTTTGGATAAGATTGGGGTCTGCTGTTCATTTTCCCAGTTCTATGCTGGGTTACTATCTGGAAGTCCCTTTGGCCACCCTGGCCAACAGCTCAAAAGAAAGTATCTCTTACCTGGCATTCTTGCTTGTTAGGTAGCCTTTAGTTATGCATATGGACTATTAAGAAATTATATTGGCCCCTTTAATCTTTGGTTATGCTTTCCTTTTGGGTGTTTAAGGCCATACATTTCACCCAGATAAACCAATTTATTTTTGCTCTTAAGGTGGTTTGAGGATCTGTTCCTCAGGGATCACATGGACTTGGGAGGAGCCCCTGGCTCTTTTCTTTAACCAGTTCTGCCTATGTGAAGATAAGTCAAAGGTCCTACTTGACCATGGTTGGCTTCGTTTGGAAGCATGGAGGAAATGTTTCCTCTGTGATGACCCTCCTCTTTGTAGAATGGGCTCTAGTTCAAGTCCATCTGGTAAAGTCTTCTTGGCTCCCTTGGTCAAGAGGACAGGTGACCCACCACAGTTACAGAACATTTTGAGATATGCTCATAATCCCCTGGAACTAGTCGACCTAGGAGGGCAAGGAGCAAAACCTGTCCTTTATGTCCCTTTGACCAAATCATTATAGGCCTAAAGTATATCTGGTAACAGCCAAGAAGATTAGTTTCCCCAGTCTGGTACTTTTAATTACTGTGTGTCGTGTAGATAAATCTTGGGTAAAGATCAATTGTTCTCAGATAAACCTTACCTAGACATGTATTTCTTGATCTTCTATGTGTAATTTATCAGTAGATTGTAGGAGTAATATGGTTCCCTCTGGTGTTCAAAAATAGCTACGCCTTATTTATCTCTCACATTGTCTCACCCCTCCATCATGGTTTTCCCACTTAAGGTGTCCCCGTTTCCCCCCCTTCTCTCTTAATAATACCCTTCTCCTACAGTCTTACCTCTCTTGAGCTCCTTCTTTCCCTTTATCCCCTAGGTTCCTTGTATACCCTTCCATCCCCCCTCCCTTAAACTACCCCAATTTTTATCCATATCTCCCTTAGTAAGGCCTGTTTCATACTGTTCTCTTTCAGGTTCTTTCTTTGCCTTTACCTCCATGTTTCCTTTCCATTATCCCGTTTCCTGCAGTTATGTCAAGATACATACTTATCAGGGTTTGGTTCTAGGATCCACAAATGAGGAGAACATTTGTCTTTTTTTTTTTACTGAGTCTGTGTTACTTCACTTAGTATAACAGTTTCTAGTTCCACACATTTACCTGCAAATTCGTGATTTCATCTTTTTTTTTTACTGCTGAGTAAAACTCCGTCGTATGAATGAACCACATTTTCATTATCCACTCATCTATTGAGGGACACTTAGGTTGCTTCCATCTCTTAGCTATTGTGAAAAGAGCAGCAAAAACATTGCTGTACAAGTGTCTCTGCAATAGGATGAGTTCTTTGGGTATAAGCCAAGGAGTGGTATAACTGGGTCAAATGGTAGGTTCATTTGTAGTGTTTTAAAGAGTTCTCCACACTGCTTTCCATAGGGGTTGAACCAGTTTGCAGCCCCACCAGCAGTGGATAAGTGTTCCACTTTCCCCACAAGCTCTCCAACATTTGGTATCATTTGTTCTCTGGATCTTAGCCAGTCTGACTGGGGTAAGATGAAATCTTAGAGTGGTTTTAATTTGCATTTCCCTAATTATTAGTCATAATGAACATCTTTTAATATGTTTCATAGCCATCTTTACTTCTTTTGAGAACTTTCTGTTCAGCTCCTTAGCTCATCTTTTAATTGGGTTACTTCTTGAATTGATTCTCTGTTTTTTGATTTTTTTATATATTCTGAATATTAAACCTCTGATAGATGTGTCACTCAGAAGATTTTCTCCCATTCTGTGGGTTTTTTGTTTGCTTCCCTGGTTGCCTGCTTTGATGTACAGAAGCTTTTTAGTTTAATGAGGTCCCATTTGTTAATTATTGCCGTTGTTTCCATAGCAATTGATGCCCGGTTTAGAAAATCCTTTCCTATTCCTATATCTTGAAGGTTTTTGCCAATGTTTTCTTCTAACAGCTTCAGAGTTTCAGGCTTTACATTGAGGTATTTGATCCATTTGGAATTGACTTTTGTGCAGAGTGAAAGACAGGGATTTAGTCTCATTCTTCTACAGGTGGAGATCCAGTTTTGCCAGCACCATTTGCTGAAATTAATGTCTTTCTTCCAGTGAATATTCTTGTCCCCTTTGTCAAATATCAGGTGGCTGAAATTGCCTGTACTCAATTTGGGTCTTCAATTTTGTTCCATTGATCTATGGGTCTATTTTTGTGCAAGTACCATGTTGTTTTTATGACTATAGCTCTGTAACACAACTTGAAATCTGGTATAGTAACCCCCCCGGCATTGCACTTAGTGCTCAGGGTTGTTTTGGCTATCAGAGGTCTATTGTGCTTCCATATGAATCTTAGGATAGTTTTTTTTCCAATTCTGTGAAAAATGTCATGGAGATTTTGAATGCCATTGCATTGAATCTATAAATGACTTTTGGTAGGAGGGTCATTTTCCCAATATTAATTCTTCCAATCCATGAACATGGGACGTCCTTCCATCTTCTGATATCTTCATCAATCTCTTTCTTTAAGGATTTAAATTTTCATTTTAGAGGTCTTTAATGTCTTTGTTCAGGTTTATTCCAAGACATTTTATTTATTTT
>NW_008335360.1:178907-188376 GCF_000622305.1 Nannospalax galili
TCTCCATTTAGAATGATGTTGGCTGTGGGTTTGTTATATATGGCCTTAATTATGTTGAGGTATGTTCCCTCCGGTCCAATTCCCTCTAGGACTTTGAACATAAATGCATGCTGAAATTTGGCAAAGGCCTTCTCTGCATCTATCGATATGACCATGTGGTTCTTGTCTTTGAGCCCATTTACATGATTCATGGTGTTTAATGACTTACATATATTGAGCCATCACTGTGTCTCTGGGATAAAGCTGACTTGATCATGGTGGATGATCTTTCTGATGTGTGTCTGTATGCAGTTTGCAAGTATCTTGTTGAGAATTTTTGCATCTATGTTCATTAAGGATATGGGTCTATAGTTTTCTTTTTTGTTTGTATCTTTACCTGGCTTTGGTATTAGAGTGATGCTGGCTTCATAGAAGGAATTTGGAAATTCTCCCTCCTTTTCTATCTTTTTGAGTTTGAATTATTTTTTAATATAGCCAAAATTAAGAACCATCAATGTACAAATATTATATTAATTTTTTAAAAATTTCATGCATCATACTTTTGATCATATTTATCCCAACTCCTACCTTTATCCCTTCAGAAATATAGTTCAACTCTCACATCCCCAGTTTTCTACCCTTTTTAATTTTTATTTCTTATTTTTATTTATTTATTATTTATTTATTTATCTATTTATTATTTTTATTATTTTTTATATGTATGCATGTATTGCCTGCATGTAGGTAAGTGAACCTGTGTTGTGCAATGCCAGGGGAGGACAAAAGAGGCTGTCATATCCCCTGGAACTGGAGTTATTGACAGCTGTTGGCTACCATGTTGGTGCTGGATTCAAACCTGGGTATTCTGCAAGAACAACCAGTGTCCTTAACTGCTGAGCCATCTCTCCAGCTCCTTCTATCCATTCCCTGGTCTACCTACCTGGAGCCACACTTTTGGGAATGACATTTCTGGAATGCCTCTGATATCTCCTAACTGTGTAAACAATTAATCAAGTGTTTCAAGATCATTTGAAACTATCTATTTAATCTGCCTTCCTACTATGTAACTAGTTTTTTTAAATGTAGCTAGCCTTTAGGAAAACCATTGAAAAAGTCTAACTATGCCTTGGGCTCCTGTTGTAATCAAATTTAAAATCTAAGTGAAACAAATAGATTAATCATACACTATGTTCTCTATTTCTACCTCATGACATTTCCTTACCCCTGGTTGAGAAGAATGCTTGTGTAGGTTGTGAAAATATCATCGCTGAAAATAAGGATTGCCTATAGTTATATGTTGAAAAAAAATGTGGGACTAGGTTGTTGATAATATCTGTGGTTTGAGTGCTATTCAGGGTCAGGAGGGGTCAAACAAGGCAAACTTCTTCCCTCATAAGATGAAGTTCCTTAACCTTTTCACCTATAATGGTTGTACCAGTTTATATAAAGGGGGGATGCCTTTGCATTCAAGGAACATTTCTGAGAAATAAGAAAGGAACAGTTCACATAATAGATTGAACTAACTGTTGATTTAAAGGACTAGAGGATTTAGACATCTGTTTTGGATCTGGCAACACCACACTGTAGCATTCTGTTCCATATAAACTTAAAGAAAACCAACTCTTCTTCTCCCAGAAGTTGTCAGTTGTCCATAGATTCATAATAGCATATGTACTGGCTTGTTCATGTGTAGGTATTTTGCAGGCAACCATAGATGCTGCATGAGTGCAGCAGTCCTTGCATGTCTAGAAGACATGTTTTGATCCAGCCTTCCCAGAGTCTAGTTCATGCCATCTTTCTGTTCACTTTCTGTGATGGTCTTTCAGCCTTAGGGAGGAGGTGTAATATAGATATCCCATTTGAAAGCAACCTAGATGTCCATTAATGGATGAACAGTTGGTGAGACACATATTATCTATATCTTTCTACCTTTAATTTCTTTTTCGTTTCACTATTTCTATAATTTATTTGAAATATTCACAAAAACTCAAGTTTACAAGAGAAATGTTTACTTCCAGCAAGTGTCCCATGTCTCATTTTGTTCATTTGTAAACAAATAAGCAACTTTAGCTGTCTTTCAGTTCATACATTGTTTCTAGACAACATATTTCAATAATTACTAACAAGATGAAATGTGTTATTGAACAGTAATAAAAATATGAAAGCATCTGAGGACTTCCAAGCTCTGTTTCAACACCATGTACTTCTCTTTGTTTGCTTGTTTTTGTTTGTGTGTGTGTGTGTGTGTGTGTGTGTGTGTGTGTTTGTGTGTGGTCATCTGGTACTGGAAATCAAAACAGGCCAGGGTGGCATGTATGCTGTGCGGGGCTCTCCCTTTCTTCGTGAGTCATTGGCCACCAGCCCACGAGGCCAGGGAGAGCAGAAGCAGCGAACAGGGTCAGAACGGCCAGTGGGTGCTGACGGAAGACAGCCCTTCCGGAGAAACTGGTCACGGGTGCAGTGAACAGCAGTGACACAGCTCCAGACACAGTGAAAACAGCTCCAGGCACAGTGAAAACAGCTCCATTTATTAGTGGGAGAACTAGAGAATTTATAGTGTGGAGGCAGTAGCAAAAGCCTCAGTTGATAGGTACTCATAGTATGCTTTATTTACATGTGGCGTGGGCTCCTATCTTCCAGACTATCAGGCAATGCCTGATTATCATATAGAAAAAACCTGGGGGTAGTTTTTACTCCAGGTAACTATGCCAAAGGTCATGTTACAGATAAGGTCAGGCATCCGTGCTTGGCGGCACTTTCCAGGTGAGCCAGGAAGAGAGCAGGAGCCCCCCTGCTGAAAAGGGGAGTTCTTCCATTTGGCGCTGAGCCCCTCAGGGCTATCTGGACATAGAGAAACTACAACCCTAACAGCAGGGTTTCCCAACATCATGCTACAAAAGCATTCCATGATTTTGTTAGACATCCGGTCCTTGTACTACATTTTATTCATATTTTCACTTTCCTAAATGAGGCAGTAAAATGGGTAATTCTAATCATACGCTATTAAACTAAAAGGATTTGAGGCTTTTCGAAGAAACATTAACTTTAATAGGAAATTTACCATTGGGTATGAATGATACAATAAAAAGAAAGTAGTATATATCATATTTAATAAACAATCTTTTAAACTTTATTCACTGTCAAAAATAATACGTATTAAAAGGTAATATTTTCACTTTGTATTACATCAAATAGAAAAATAACAAGTGTTTCTCCCCTCATTTCCCTTCAGAAAAAAATGTGTTTCTTTACATATGAAATCAAGTAAAAATAGTATTTAATTAACAGTGATGAAGAGAGGGTGTGTTTTCTCCCAATCTGGCTACTAATTTACATCAGTTCTTTCCATTGTTTGAAATTCTTAACAATTAAGAGACTACAACCACAGAAATTATTTGAAGGCAGATTCTGAGATAATGCAGAACTGAAGGAACACTAAGGAGAGAAATGAGAGATTAAAAACATCTCTAAAATGGGCTGGATGTGCTGGTGCACCATTTAATCCCAGAACCAGAACTGAGTTCGAGGCCAGCATGGTTGAGTACCAGGTCAGTCAGGGCGACAGGAAGACCCTGTCTCAAAACAACAGCAACAAAAACAAAACAAAATGCAAACCCAACACAAAACAAAACCTTCAAAATGCACAAGAATTATAATCAGAACAATAAAAGTGAAATATGCATCATAATGGTAATGCATAGAGTCTATAAGCTGCCAGAAATAAGAATGGATAACATCTGATGCATGACATCTTCCTGTCACAATAGATGCTAGAAGACAGAAACATAACAAGGACAATATGTGACCAAGCATTGACTGTCTCTAGGATCACTCTAACCAGTGAAGGCACCTTTCAAAATAAAAATTATATTAAGAAAACTATCTGGCAAAAATAGTCATTACATGCCATTTGCTATTCTTTACAGAGAAAATTCTATGTAAAGAGATTTGATATTAAGAGAAAAGGAAAATCCTAAAGTATGCTAAATATACAGAAAACTGTGTGTCAATCATTTAAAATAAGGATGTTTTAAATTTTAAATTTTAAAAGTTAAAAATTAAAATATGTATAAATATAAGGGTACTGTTTGAAGTGTAAGAGTTGCCTTAAAATCTACAGTTTAGATTTTGTACATATTGGATAGTGATAACAAAACTAAATATGTTGGTGTATGGCCTGGGATATGACTTGAGTGTGAGGGTTTGCTGAGTAATCATGAAGACCTGAGTTAACTACTCAGAACTCATGAAAAAGTTAGGCAGGATTGTTTGCACCTGTAACCCCAGTATTCGGTGAGGTTCCAGGAATTAAAGCTTGGAGGATTCACTGGAGCTTGGTTGCCAGCACAGCCTAACACTATGTTCAGGGAGAGACTCTATTACAAAGGACTTAGGCAGATAATTATAGACCAGTAGGGGCTACAGAGATTGCTCAGTGGTTAATCACACTGGTTGTTCTTGCGGAAGACCCAGGTTTGAATCCCAGAACCCACAGGGCAGCTAACAACTGTCAGTAACTCCAGTTCCAGAGGATCTGAGAGCCTCTTCTGTCCTCCTCCGCAGGCATTGCACGACACAGGTGCACTTACCTACATTCAGCCAATATGCTCATACACATAAAATAAAAATAATAAATAATTAAAAAAAAAAGATAGAGGAGGATACTTGGTGTCCTCCTTTAGCCTCTGCACATTCAGGGAGCAAAACTCCTGTAAATTTTAGTATTCACTGACACATACACAATTTCATCACAAATACATGCAAAGAAGGTTGATGTAGTTACATTACCTATTAACATTAGATTATTTGTACATGCTATGAATTCAAGAAATTACTAAATAGGAGGAAAAGTAGTCATTGAAATGATAGGACCAAACTACAATGGTTAAATAAGTGTTCTGAAGGCATTTTAAATTAATTATTTTCAAAATGTATAAAAATCTAAAATTATAGACATTATCCTACCTTTAGAAATGAAAATATTGACAATAAGTACAGAATTCTATATGCTTAAAAATTAGTAAACTTATTAAATAACTTTTTGGTAAAAGTAGAAATCACAGTGGACATTAGAGAAGATTTCTCATTTCATGAACATTAATATACTGCATATCAAAATGCTTGGAATAGAATTACTTGGTGCTTAAAAATATATGCATACATATGCATATGTACATAAAAATTCAATATTTTAAAATACAAAATATAATAAAACTTGGAGTTTTGCTATAATTGAATTAAAAATCCAAAATATAATATAAAACAGTATAGAAAGACAAGGATAACAGCCCAAATAGGCAAAAAAAAAAACCTTATATACCTCAAACAGTCACCCACAAGAAGCAAGAAGTCATTCTTTTTGAGTAAACTGAAGACATTAAAGAACAGAATCTTCAAATGACAAGTTGGGAAAGTTTCTGAACTTTGAAAATGGATAGAAGAAAAACAAAATAAATTGAATTATAATATGAAGATTCTGAGTAAGTATTCCATATCCTCTTTGGAAATGTTTTTCCAAGATGGTTTCATTTAGTAAATGATTCCATACAAAAGGCTTTAGTGGCAGAAACCTTCAAAACTCACTTTAGAGAATAGTATGACTAATACTAAAATTAACACAGAAGAATCCAAGGAAATGTAAGATTTCAAAATAAGCCAAATAAGAATGTCAAGTCCAAGCACATAATAGTAAAATAGGTAAACGTTTTGAAAAGATCATCAAATTTCAAATTATATTTATTATTTTTATTATCTTTTAATATATTGGTGAATAAAATATACATGGAAAATGAATGAAATTGTAAATATATATTGTAAATATAATTTCATAAAATGTATACACATTTGATTATCCCTATGAACAAAAGGAAACATGAAATATTATAGCAGAAGAGATATCCATTCTTTTAATGACTATTGCTCCTTCAACAATAACCATTATTGTGCCATATAACTGTTTAGATTAGGTTTTGTGCTCATAAACATTATACAGACTCCCTATGTTTTGCTACTTTTGCCCAATATTTTATAAATTTGATTCACTCATTGTGTTATAAGTAAATTCGGTTTATTCATTCTTATTTCTATGGCATATTTATTTGTGTGGAGATACACAATACACTTATTGCTTCTGTGGCTAAATACCTTAATTAATTTCCTGTTTTGTTTATGTATTACTCTCATAATTTTGTTTTAGCGGTTTTATTTTTTAACATGAATTTTATTCATGCAAATAAATCTCCTTTGTTACTGTTGGATGCAATGACTCCATATGCAACATAGGTTGGGTTCAAACTCATATTCTTGCTCTACAACTTGTTAGGATAACAGGTGTGCACAATCCGGCATTTCATAACATGAAATGACCTGGAAGATTACATAATACAATTGTAGTAAAATCTGTAAAATTTACCAAAGAGATTTTCTACTAATTTGCTTCTAAAATCAGAAAGTTAACATTCTGAATTTTAACATACTCAATAACTATATTATCCGAGTTTCTTTTCAGATTAATTACTCTAATCATATACATTTTCACTATGAAATACCTTAAATTTGCATATTTTTGTGATGGAAAAGTTGTGATATTACAAATATTTTATACACTAGTTGAATATTTGTAAGTCGTTTTTAGTGTAAAATGGTTCCTTAAATGTTAAAATATTGTTTGCCATATTTCACACAACTCTATAGTTCAAAGCAGGGAATGGGGGAATACAGGCCCGAGCAGGGAAGCCACTACAATTGTTTTGTCAGATGGATGTGATGCACCTGCTAAAGTGTTTACATTTGTGTTTACATCCATAGGTTAAGTAATCATATCCAAACATTTGTGTTTACATCCATAGGTTAAGTTATCATAGCAGCCACTGTGTAGATGTTCTTGTTTCTTGCTGTTTATACTTTTATAGTAGATGGAATCCCAGTGAAATGGGCCAACAGAGAACTGAAAGTATACTGTCTTTCCACAATGGGAGGAAGATCATCCCCTCCAAGTCCCAGGGACTTTTGTGGAAAAGGTTGGTAGAAAGAATATAAGAGCTGGAGGAACGAATAGTGTTACATGAAAGTGTCCTCCGACCACTATGCTGGAAGGCTATAGTCATACCTCCTTCACACACTGGTGAAGGAGTGAAGGGGGGAGTCAGTTACCTCTCCCTACAATCGCCTGCCTTAGCTGATTGTGGGGGGAGGGGCTAAGGATATATAAGCCGAGAATGACATGAGGCATCTCTTTTGCCAATTTGTGTGGCTGTCGGGAAATCACAGGAGATAACTTTGTGTGTGGACTATCCAGTGCAGGAGTAAAGGGGGTGCCCACTCCTCTGTAAATAACTCCCCACCCTATGCTCTGTTAACAAGCCCATTGAACACGTTTGGATTTAAAAAAAAAAACAAAAACAAAAAAAACAAAACAAAACAGAGCTAATGTAAACCTTCATTATTCCTCCAAAGGTGACCCCATGTTGGCAGATCTTTTGGTCTTTGAGTTATTATTCCTACCCTCCCAAAACTTATTTTTATTGCATATTATTTTTATGTAACCTACTTCAAGTTATTTCTGGAAAAATGTGTTAAAATTTGCCTCTCTTTAGAATAATAAAAGATATGTTCTGGGATTAGATGGTAGGAATCATTACAGAAGATTGCACAATTTTTGGAATAGTAGAGAACTTCAGGACCCTCATATTATAAGTAAAAGGAGGAAAAAAAAAAGGAAATTGAATGTATTAACACAAGGTATTAGTTGCCTTTCTGGTGACTAGATAAAATGCCCTGATAAAAGCAACTTCAAGAAAGAGGATTTATATTAGTTCCTGGTGCAGTCCTTCATAGTGGGCAAAGCACAACAGCAAGAGATTAAGAAAGCTGGCCAAATTAAATAACAGTCAAGAAGTAGAGGAAGATTAATGAGTATTTATGTTCAGTTAGCTTTCTAATTTGTATATTGTACATGATCCCAACTCAGAGAATAGTGCCAATGATACTGGGTTGATCTTCCCACCTCAATTAGCTTAATGGAGATAATTTTCAATAGGCATGCTCAGAGGTTAACTTAACTAAATAATCCTTTACAGGTGTGCTTAGAGGCTAGTCTCCTTGGTGATGATATATACTGTCAAACTGACAATACCAAGCTTCACAAAAATCATGAGTCTCCTCCCCACAGAGGTAAGTGTAAATATAAATGTGAAAATACTGAACCTAGGAAGACATGTTAGTTTATAAAATCAGCTTACCAGAACAAATAATTGAAACAGAGATATATAGTTAGAAATAGAATTAGAAACAGTTTATTAAGAAAAGAAAAACATTCCACAAAATGGAAGTGAGCTAGTGGGTTGAAGGAATAAATACAAAAAATGAACTGGGCCTCCAGGGACATGACCTTTATAGAGCATAAACATACACCCATCTCTCCCAAGTTTGCACAGCCAAAGCTTGTCTTGTGTATGCTCTGTTAGAAACCCAGGGGAGAAATGATTTCCAGTCTTTACCTGCCAGCTGACTTCTTTCATTTGTTAATCCTGATGTAGATTTCTCCAGTGCCCCTTCTCCTGCAACATAGTGGTCTGTGTGCTTATGAAATACTAAGCAAATGAATTTAAGTAAATCAGCTTGATGGTTTCAAATGGATCGGTGGATTTTAGTAGTACTGACCTGGGTAGGCAGAAAGACAGGGTAGTTGATGGTTATGGACATATTGGGGTCCAGAGTGAACATCATCCCAATATTTTATTCACTTATGCTCTGTAGGGGAAGTGCCAGTGCCCTACAGTAAACGATCAGACTCCAAAGTTCAGTCAGAAATTTCAGGAACATACTATAGTTGTGATTTCATCCATATAGCACTCCACATCCAAATCACCATCTTGTTTCGAAAAGTTCTGTGTTTGGTTAAGCCATTCCTCCTTTACCAGTTCTTGGAATTTCCAGGAAACACTTAATTTTGTTTGTTTTTTTAACAGTTTCATAATTCACAAAATAATTTTTAGGGTTTCTTTCATCCCTCCATTCTGCTCCCTCTCACCCTAGAACTCTTTTTCTCAGAAATCCCCTCCTACATTCACATCTTTTTCTGTGTGTGGCTCTCAGTTCTGAGGTAGGTTAGAATAAGATCTCTCTGCAATCCATTAAAATCCTGTCCCCAAGAATTTGATGCATGCATTCACTCAGCTGTGTTCTCTATTTATTCTCCTTATATCCATTCTGTGACCATCCTTGAATTCTTTTGCTGAAGAAATCAATAATCTCTGAGAATATAGACTTCAGGTAACAATATGGTGGTGTTTTATTTACTTGTCAAAAAATAACAATAATGAGAACTGCTTAAGTATTTGTCCTTACATTGGAAATTATGCTTAATATTTTATATAATTAACTTTAAACATTACTTTATTCTATAAATCAAGTGACTATTTTACTATAAAATATTGCAACTCAAAGGCTCTGGAATAATAATATGTAAGAGGGGAAGTATGAATTCAAC
>NW_008335360.1:188641-196364 GCF_000622305.1 Nannospalax galili
CTTTATTATTTATTAAAATTAAAAATATATTTTTAAATGTATATGAGTGTTTTCTTGCATGTATCTAAGTGCACCTCTGTGTGCATGCCTTTAGAACACAGAAAAGTCATCAGATCCTGAGACTGGAGTTACAGACCATTGTTCTTCACGTACCTGGAACATTATTCATTCTTCCAAAAAGAGTAAGCCATCCAGGGGCAAGATGAGTTGCACCCTGGGAAGGGTGGAACTTCCTGGGAGATAGAGAGTTAGCTCAACCATTTTTGGAACTCTGGAAACAAGGCCTCCTCCCAGGAAGAGCAGCAGTGAGATTGGAATGGAGAAAGCATGTGTGGGGCCGCTGGGGCAAACAGGCAGTGTCCCTTGGTGTATGGACACACAATGGGACACTTAAGACCATGGGCACATCATATGAACACTAATGGATACTGCAGTGCGTAGGTCCTGAGAAGCCATTTCCTTGTAAGTCACTTCATCCCAGTCATAAAATGATACAAAACCCAAACTAAAAATGTCTTATGTTATTCTGTGAGCCCAGGGGCCTCAGAGGGCATGCACCTCCCATGAAGGAAAAAGGGAAGAAACTTTAGTGCAACATTCACCATGTGAGTGCTCTGTCACGTGGGTACTGGGAACCCAAAACTAGGTCCTCTGCAAGAACATTCAGGGCTCTTAATTACTGAGCCATCTCTCCAGCCATTTGTTTGTTTAATTTTAAAGCAGGGTCTCATGTGTTCTGACCTAACCTCAAATCTCCTGTCTAGCCAAGGTTTATCTTGAAATTCTGATCTTCCTGCCTCTACTCCCAAGTGCTAGGATCATAGATACCAGCTACCATGCGTGGCTGCTATATTTATTGAATAAAATAATCCTAAATATCCCTTTAATTCCTTTATATGTTAAAACCTACAAATTTGCAGAAAAGTGAGAAACAATTTGTATAATTGGACATGGAAATTTTATGTTAGATACTACTGTCTTCCTGAAGAGAAATAAAGTAATTCAAGAAAGATGAACAATGAAATCCTCTTTTCTTTCTCTTCCTCACACTATGTACTTCTTTTAATGAATTTGGTTTCAGACATCGTATATAAGTAGTGATTTTGACAGATTAGAGTGTGTCCAAGGAGAGGAATCAGCAAAGAAAAGAAATCAATGGAATACACGTAAAAAAAATTCTCATTGATCAAAGAAGATGCATGGGGAAATTCATTTTTACATCATCTAAATTCTATTATTTGGAAGAAAGATTTCACTTCATCTAGATGGCACTAGAATCTTTTGACTATTAATTTAAAGCTACAGGGAAATAAATATTAATTTTTTTTCAGTAAAGGAATTTGTTATCATCAGCTTCTCAAATATAAGAAGAGGACACTCCCAGAGATGTATTTTACTTGGCTTGAGGTTTTAAGTCAAAGAAAAAATTCTATTTTAGAAGAGCATGAATAGGGGCTTGAACTTATATTTTCAGAATTTATAAATTAACTACACATGATGTAGAATCCTTGAGAAATATGTAAACAAAACAAAACAATAATCTTTAACTTTACCATCTCCTCCTCTTCTTCTTCTCCTCCTCCTCCTCCTCCTCCTTTTTCTCCTCCTTCTTCTTCTTGCAAAGACATGGGGTGGGTGTTTGAGTCAGGATCTCTTATAGCCCAGGCTGGCCTCAAACTACCCTCTTCCTCCTCCTCCTCCTCTTCCTCCTCCTCTTCATCTTCCTCCTCCTCCTCCTTCTTGTTCTTCTCATTTTGACTTATGGTAGAAATAAGCAAATCCAACACTATAGATATTGAGAATTTTCTTACATGCCCTATCTTAAGGAATAATTTAAATAAAGTCTATTTAATGAAAGTAAAATGAAGAAGACATTGGGAAATTGTTGAAATGACTGCTTACTCTGTTCACTAACATTTTATCCAATACTGTGCTCATATTTAGGGATATTCCTCACTCTCTATTTCCCTGGACATAATGATCAATCTTACTCAATTTTAAAATCCAACAGCTATTTCTTTTCTTTGAGCTTCCTTTAAATCTTCTATAATCTAAATTATTTATTTATTAATCTAATTACCATGAGGAATCCAGCATACATATGAATTACAAACAATGAATGTAAAATCCCTTCTGTATTCACAGGGCTTTCTATAAAATATTTAATTGGGGTACTAAAAAGGATTTAAATGAAAATTTAAATTTAGGTTTTGTTTGATTTTTTGACAATATATTTTGTGTTCTTAAATCTCATCTTGAAAATTTTACTCTAACCATCTGAAAAAATATAATTCAAATGTGGTTACATCATTAATTCCTTTTCTCAGTGATGTGACAAATTATCTGACAACAGCTACTTAAGAAGGAAAGGTACATTTTGGTGCAGAATTAGAGGGCACAGTCCATCATCATGATACAGAAATCCTAGTGGCAGAAACATGAAAACAATGTTGATCACATGGTGTTTGAACTCATGAATCTTAGCAGTGAATGCTGTTGTTCAGCTGTATTTTTTTTTATTTAATCCATGACCCCACCCATGGAATGGTGCTACCCACAGTTAAGATGGGTCTTTATACCATAATTAACCTAATTTAGAAACCCTTTCATAGACATATTCCAAGGTTTGTAAGCTAGGTGACTCTAGATTCTGTCACCTTGACAAAAATATTAATTATAGCTATCAGTTGATATTACCTTCCCTTGCCTATAAAGTTTCTTGTTAACTAATGTATTTTTCACTGTAGTTTTTATTTTCTTTTTAAAATATATTTTTATTGAATTTTTTATGCATTTCATACATTCATACAGTAATTCTTAATCATATTTATCATTTTTTATGCATTTTATACATTCATACAGTAATTCTTAATCATATTTATCCCCCAGTTCTCTATTTGCACCACCCCCATAGCTCACCATTAGGAATTCATGCATTTTTTTCATGTATGTTCAGACATAGTGAGTCAAGTTTTTATACCCAAATTTCCTTCAGTGTAAGTTCATCTACTGGAGCCTGGACAACCTGTCTAGCATTACTCCTTTACAAAAGATCAACTCTCCCTCACCCAGGAGTGATCAGCTTCTATTGGTTCCTCAGCAAAGTTACCGCCTCCTGCCCATTTACCCAATTCTATGCTGGTTTTTGTCTGAATAAGTTTGCATGGGTCTTGTGCATGCTGTCATAATTCCTGTAAGTGTATATGAGCAAGGTCCTAAGAGCCTATGGCTCTGTTTCCTTATGGTCATGCACCTCCTCCCCTTGCTCTTGTAATCCTTCCTCCTCATCTTTTACAGTGGTCCCTGAGCCCTGGGTGGGTGAAGTTTAATATAGGAGTCCTATTCAGGGACCCACACTCTGAAGTCTCTTATTCTCTATATTTTGGTCAGTTTCAGCCTTTTACACTCTTGTCCTCTGTTGCTTGAGGAAGCTTCACTATATTAAACAGGAAATACAGTGCCAGACAAGAAAAATTTCCCTTTGAGTTGTTGGTCAGGGTAGCGCAAGAGACTCTCAAAATTACACCAGCTATTGCTACAGACTTTGATTATTTCCCAGAACTTGAAAGTAAGCTCCTATTGTTTAAAGCAGGACATAGTTCAGACACAGGAATTGGAGCAATGGAGCTGGAACTAACCTGGAAGTTTCCTTGCTATACTTTCTATGGTGCACCACCCACGGTTAAGAACCAATTAGAAACTAGAGACCAAAGTCCTTCTCAGTGTCAATAGTGCTGGGCTGAAGAACTGGTCCTCATTCAAGAATTTTGATCTTGTTTCCAGCCTAGATAATCCCAAGAAAACACGCATGAACTGAGCAATATAATTTTAAAATAATTTTTTTAAGTTGATTCACAGTCAACCTTTTAACCCTAAATTACACAGTCAGTACCAAATTGGGAATCACTGGAAAAAGAAAGATATCAGGGAATATGTTGTGGAAAATCTTGTGACTGATTTCGCCTTTTGCCTTACATACCTATCATGCTGGAATGCAGTGCTTCCTGTTTCTTATCCAAGAGAAAACTATGTAAGTCACATGGTTCCCAGGAATCTGAAACTTAGAGAAACTGAAACTTATCATGCTAATAGGGCATCTGGCCCTCTAGATTGTAATAGGATACTAGTCTGCCATACTAATAAGGGATCCCATATGGTGTGTTATGATTGGACTATTACCCCTATATAAGCCTGTACTTTCCTGCAATAAAGCAAATCTGTGTCACTGAACCTGGTCTCCTGCATCTGAATGTGATGACACTGGTGTAGACTCCTCACCAGCCTTGGAGTCTGGACCAGATGACTGATCAGAGGAACTGAGAGATCAGGAGAGCAACCATAGCTGGAGGAGAGCAGCCACAGCCGGCGACCACAGGAATAGAGATTTGTTGGCTTTCTATAGATCTACAATGGGCAAACTTTGCAGATTTTCAGGTGCTTAGTCTCTAAAGCTTAGCTGGAAATGCCCATTCATTAGACATTTTGTTTTAAAATCAAGATCTGTTTTAGTGCTATGACCTTGTCATCACAAGAGCTTTAATTAGTATTGATCACGGGCAGGCAGAATTCTAAGTATCTGTAAAAGCTACATTAGTTCTATGATTCCTGTGCTCCAGTGACTATGAATTAGAGAAATATCAATGTCAAGGTTCTTCTTTCTACTTCTAACTTTTCAAGATAGCCATTAGCCAGATTAATATTATTTTCTTAAATGCTATCTCTATCTTTTCTTTCCCTCAAACTGTATGTCCCAAAAAGAGATGCCTTTCTGAGCTTGAATTAGAGAAGATTGCTTGTTTTGCAAAGTGTTTATGATTTATCTAACATTAATATTATTTATTCTTAAAATGCAGCCTATTTGGTTTTTATTAACACTACACTGTAAGTCTGCATAATTATCATGTTTGTATTCCTTTAATTATTCTTTTAACTTTAACAAATAATAACTTTTAGACATCCAGAGAGTATGAGATACAATGCATTAAATAATTTTATTGTTAATATTGCTGAAGGACTCTTTTTTTCACAAAAAATATTTCTTTCTCCCACCACACAGTGTATATGGATTGATTTGCAATGCTATACAAGATGTAACTCTTACCAATAGTCTAATAGAATGTATATCACTATGTGGTTGCACAATTGTTCTTATTTTCAATAAAATCTTTATGTAAACACTATGTCTTTTTAAATGACTTAGGTATAAAAATTGGTATCTTGACTTCTATATTGAAATGGAAACATAGTCTGCAATATCTATAGAAGATAACCCAGCTGTTTAATTACTTGTTTAGCTCAGTATCAACTTTGTAGCTGCCAAACCTTTCCCCTTCCTGAAGATGAACTAGCACAATGTTTATCAGGTTCGTATGTAGACACAAATGCCCCCTTTTCTAGAGGAGTGATTATTAGCATTTACTTGGAGTGATTATGAAGAGTAACTCATGTCTGAGGGATATCTTTTTTCTTTCCCATTAAAGAGCTGTTCTGTTTCCTGCTCCTCTGATGAAAAGGAAAGCATTTATTTTCAGGAAGATGAAGCTCACTAAGGGAGTCCTGTGTATTTCAGTGAAAAGGGCAGCTTGGTTTTTATCTTGGGGAAAATTTTAAGTAAATTTATTCTGATATGGTTATTTCCTTGCCTTCTGCATCAGTATTTTGAAAATACATTTCCTGGATAATTCAGGAGGATGCGTTTTCCTCAAACTGCTTTGGGCAGTAAAACCATAGACCATTTCAATCTCACCTCAGTCCCAACAAGTATAGACAAATATATCCCCCAATCACAACAAAGTTTTCTAATTGAGCTTTTTAAATTTTGTAAAACATTTTCCAATCAAATCCAGAAGCCTCCCCAATCTATGCCTTCCCCATTCCATCAACAAACCTGATGCACTCTGCCACACATGCTAATCCTATTCATTCAGGTGTTTGTACCCAAATGCTCTTCTGTGTAAATGTGTCCACTGGAGTCTATTTTGCCCATCCAGTGGACATGTGTAAGTCATACTCTCCCTCAATCAGCAGCAACCAGTCTCAAATAGTTCTAAATAAAGTGCTGACCCACCCATTATTTCTCACCTCCACATTCAGCCCCTGTTAAATTAAGCTGACATGAGTCCCATGCTGGACACCACCACTGCCACAGGTTCACATGAGCAAGCTTTCAAAGGCCTGGAAACCTCCACCTCCCTGTGTTCATGAACTAGTCCTAGCTTTTACAATCTTTCTGCACCCTCTTCCACAATATCCATGAGCAGTGGGTGGATGAGGTTCCATCTAGGAGTCTCATCCTACACTCTACAGTACCTTATTCTCTAAAACATGGCCAGTTGTGGCCTCCTGTGTGCATTGCACTCTGCTGTACACAGAAACATCAGTGGTGAGAGTTGAGGGGTGCATTATTCCTCTTTCTACCCCTTATTCCACTATGTTCCATGAGCCTTAATTGTAGAGATTCAACTGTAGATGTGTTCCCTAGTACTGGGCATCTCCCAGACATGTTCTCTGTGCCTGACCAGATGTGCAACTCTGAAGTAGCCTCCATCTGTTGCAAATAGAAGCTTTTCAACGAGTGCTGAACAGCCTGCTTCTCTATAAATATAAGGATTGATATTTAACATATAGTAAGAAGTTTCTTTTGTCTTGAGATATAAAATAGATAGGGTTTTCTCCAGGATCTATGTCCTTTTCTGCCATGTGTATTTGACTGAGTTTACAGTGCCACCCACAAGGTCCCTCCCATTGAGAGGGCTTTAAGGTCAATAAGATAGTGGATGGTTGCCCCCCCAAGTTAACAGTGCCACTACTGCACCATTAGAAATAATTTGCTATGCTGGTAGCCTTGGCTACAAGGCTTAAGGCCTGGGACAGATGACTGTTATTCTCCCTTGGCAGTTAATCATCATCTAGCATTATGATAGCCAAAATTCTGTTAGAAGGCTTTCAGGTCAGTTCCGGCTCTATTGTTTCAAGCCCTGTATCTGAAATATGTCGTCTCTTAAGCATTAGGATATTATCTATCAGTTTGGGCAGATAACCAAGAAGTTTGGCAGTGTCCTGTGCTATTTCAGGAGTCTCCTTGCCGCAAACCACGACTCCGTCCAGCAGAGTGAAGGAAAGACGACACAGACACCAAGGTGAGGTTCAGGCTTCTTCTTCTTTATTACGCATTTCAGTCCTTATATAGTTTGTTCCCAACAGCCCTCCTCCCAGCCAGGACCAATCAGGGCACACACACACATGCAGCAGGCAGGCAGAGTGGCAGCTCATTGGGCCACGTAGCAGGGTCATGCTTGATGATGTCTCTGATCAGGCAGGCAGCACATGATCGGGCTCCTCGTGCTTGCGCGAGTTGGAGTAAACAAGTGAGGGTCACGAGGCTTGGCAGCCAGCCAAGAGCTGGAGTAAACAAGCGAGGGTCACGAGGCTTGGCAGCCAGCCAAGGGTTGGAGTCACGAGGCTTGGCAGCCAGCCAAGGCGCCATCCTTGGCTGACTCGGCTGCGCTCGCTTCTCACATCTCCCCCTTTTTGTTTTATTAGAAAAGTTAAAGGATCATGCCTGTCTTAGGTTTCCCCCTTCCATGTAACATCCTTACCCGTCATCAACTGTTCAGCAGCTTGGCTGGCAGTCTGTCTTAGGTTGGTATGTCCATGAGGGAGTCTTACCCATCTTTGACTACAGGTCCAGCATGGTTAACAACACAGAGGGAGACTCGCCCCT
>NW_008335360.1:197175-197567 GCF_000622305.1 Nannospalax galili
TCCTCCTCTTTGTTTTATTGGGAGAGCCTTAAGGCTGGCATTAGTGCATTCAACAATAGCTTGACCTTGTGGATTATATGGTAGTCCATATGTGTGGGCGATGTCCATGACTATACAAAAGGCTGTGAATTTGCTAGATGTATATATCTGGCATAATGTAGGACTATTAGCCATACCTTGGGGAAGCACAGTCCATTCATAATGCAAATCAGGACTAGAGTGATTTAAAGAAGGTACAGTGAAGGCAAACTTGTCTGTATCATTGGGATGAAGCGGAATAGAAAAGAAGCAATCCTTAATATCTATAACTGCAGTTGGCCATTCTTTAGGAAGTGCAGGAATTAGAGGCAGGCCAAGCTGAATGGAGCCCATGACCTCCATACAGGCATTAA
>NW_008335360.1:197624-276015 GCF_000622305.1 Nannospalax galili
AGTGTATTCCACGGAGATGTGGATTCTTTAATATGTCCAGCTTTCAGCTGTTCCTTAACTAGTTGTTGGGCGGCTTATAGTTTCTCATTAGGGAGGGGCCACTGAGGCACCCATACAGGCTTAGCTGTCTTCCATTTGATAGGAATTTGCTCAGTGGCCCCTAGGAAAAACCCAGACCTGTCTTTCCTTTGTTCCCCCTAGTCTGAATAGGGGAAGATATACCATCTTCTCTCACTCCTAGGCCCCTCCCTGGGGTGTAACCCATTTTTTCCATCATTTTTATACTCTGTTGACTGTAGCTGTTATCAGTAATTAGTTTGACTCCCATTTGTGTCATAACATCTCTTCCCCACAGTGTAATGGGGAGTCCCATAATGAATGGTTGAAAAACACCTTTATGCCTCTCCTGATCTTTCCAATTGAGGAATGATGCACTCTGATTGGGTTCTTTAGCATATCCCAACCCCCTCAAGGTCTGCGTGGAGGATTGGACAGGCCATCCTTGCGGCCAATCAGATTGGCTGATGATGCTTCTATCAGCTCCTGAGTCCAACAACCCCCAAATGGTCACTCCTTGCACTTCTAGTGGTACAATTGGTCTATTTTGCATATCCAGGTTGAGCCATGCAGCAGGGCTGCCTGAGGAACCGAATCCCTTTTGTCCTCTCTTCTGTTTTCTGGAGGGATATAATGGATGTTGACTAGGAAGAATAAGTATCTGAGCTATGCGATCCCCTGGGTTAATTAATGATATCCCTCTAGGTGAAGAAACCATAATTTTCACCTCTCCTTCATAATCTGAATCTATGACTCCAGGGTGAATCACAAGCCCTTTCATGGTCACTGAACTTCGCCCTAAAATAACTCCCACCGTGCCTTCCGGCAGGGGGCCCTGGAAGTCAGATGAAAGGGACTGGACCCCCATTTGTGGGGTTAGTACGAGTCTAGTGGTGGAACAGATGTCCAGTCCTGCACTCCCTGGGGTTGCTCTTCTTGGGGAGTCCAGGTCCCTTGGCTGATTGGAATTTGCTGAAGCACTGGCCATGGGGTAGGTGTTTGTTGCACCGCCCCATATATTTGTGGGCCCTGAGGTGGAGGGCCCCTCCTCATGTTTTTTGGCCTAGCTCCTAGTTGTACTGGGGCCAATGGGCAGCCTTGCATGTCCCATTTTCATCTGCATTCTCTGGCCCAATGGTTACCTTTCTGGCACCGTGGACACAAATTAGGCTGACGTTGAGGCCCAGGTACCGACGATGGTCTAGGGACTGAACCTCTTCCTGTCCCTGGCTGATTCGGGCAGTTCCTTTTAAAGTATCCTGCCTGCCCACAGCGGAAACATCCTGGAGCCGTCCCCTTAGGCCCACCGCCATGACTATCATTCAGGCCTGCAACAATAGCTGCGGCTAATGCTTGTCCCTGAATCACACTTTCATTTATATCTCTACACACTTTAATCCATACGTCCAATGTTTTTTGCTTGTAAGGTCGGATGGCATCTCTACAAGGTTTGTTTGCCTGCTCATAAGCCAGTTGCTTAAGTAGGGGCATGACCGCATCTACATTAGGGAAAATGCGACCCGCAGTTTCGACTAGTCGGGCAAGGAAGTCTGCAAATGGCTCAGTAGGTCCTTGTATTACTTTTGACAAACTGCTGCTTAAATCTCCTGAACCCGAAAGCATCTTCCAAGCCTTCACTGCTGCCTCATTAATCTGATTGTATACCTGCACTGAATATCCAATTTGGTTGTTAACAAAATTCCCCTGACCCATAAGCATATCAACATTCCAGGCAGGTTGGCCATTCCTGGCATTGGTTGCTGCAAGCTCTATGCAATACTCTAAGTAGGCTGCTTTCCAGTTCAAATAGTCTCCTCCTGAAAGGACTGCTCTGCACATATTCTGCCAATCAAAAGGAGTCATACAATTTCTTTGTAAATTTTCAACTTGTGTCAGCGTATATGCCGCCTGCAGCCCATAGGTAGCTACTGACTCCTTTAATCTCTGAATTATTTTCCAGTCTAATGGCTCATGTATTCTCTGATTGTTCAGATCCTGGAATACCGGGAAGGCTCCGGTTTGGGAAAATATCTTGCCCCAAACTGCAGCATGTCTACTTCTCATTCCTCCCCCCGCGTATGGCGGATCCGGGGTTTGATATAAGGGCGGCGCCGTCGGCCCTAGAGGCTCCTCCTTTAGCCTACTATTGCCTTTTGCAGCCTTATTAGCCTGTTTACTTTCTAAGGTCATGGCGGAGAGCAGACTCTCTAAATCCTCCTCCCCATAAAGCTCCTCCTCCTCTTCCTGTTCAATCCATAAGCTTTGCGATCCCTGTTGAGAGAGCTCCTCCTTCACTTCCTCTAAGGCTTGAGCCCCTTGAGCAATATCGTCCTGGTATTTCCCTGACTTGTCAGTGAGACATTTCCTCACCAGTGTCCAGACAGCTAGGGTCCCCCTAGAGCGGCAGCTGTGGGAGTCCGCATCCAGCAGGTCTTTCTCTGATCTTTCCCATGTAGGCGAATTTATAAACCCTTCCTCAAGAAACCATGGTGCCTCATTAGCTATCGTATCCAGAAAATTTTCTACTGTCTCAGCCTTTAGTTTTATCCCACTTTTCTTCAGCAGCTGCACCAGCGCGATATGCGCTTTCGCTTTCGAGCAGCTGGAGCCCATGCTGTAAGAGCGTTCTTTATAAAGGTTATTCTAAGCCTGACTTCGTCCCTGTCTCTGGGAACTTTCGAGCCGCTGGAGCCCATGCTGTAAGAGCGTTCTTTATAAAGGTTATTCTAAGTCTGACTTCGTCCCTGTCTCTGGGAACCTAACTTCGTCCCTATCTCCGGGAACTTAACTAGAGCTACCCCTTCACCGCTATCTGCGGACCTTACCTTTAAATTTTCTTAGGCCTTGCAGAGTTCCCCGTACGGGCCACCACTTGCCGTGAACCAAGACTCCGTCCAGCAGAGTCCAGGAAAGATGACACAGACACCAAGGTGAGGTTCAGGCTTCTTCTTTATTATGTAATTCAGTCCTTATATAGTTTGTTCCCAGCAGCCCTCCTCCCAGCCAGGACCAATCAGGGCACACACACACGCAGCAGGCAGGCAGAGTGGCAGCTCATTGGGCCATGTAGCAGGGTCATGCTTGATGATGTCTCTGATCAGGCAGGCAGCACATGATTGGGCTCCTCGCAATTATGCGAGTTGGAGTAAACAAGCGAGGGTCACGAGGCTCGGCAGCCAGCCAAGAGTTGGAGTAAACAAGCGAGGGTCATGAGGCTTGGCAGCCAGCCAAGGATTGAAGTCACGAGGCTTGGCAGCAAGCCAAGGCGCCATCCTTGGCTGACTCGGCCACGCTCGCTTCCCACATCTCCTGGAACACCTTCACCAACCACTCTAAGGGAGGTCTCATCTGTTGGCTCTGTGTCCCCTGACAAACAGCCCCCAGGTATTCTTGGGCTGTAATGTTCAGAGACTGCACGTGCATTTCTCATAGGGTTTTAAGGGCATCACTTTTCCCTCTAGGTTTCCTAGGCCCCCAAGATTCACTCATTTGCACTTTTTTCTCCAACCCAGCTCCCCTCCTCCCTCCTTCCCTAGTCACAATGCCCTCATTTTCCCCACCCACCCCCAAATACCTCTGCTCCCACCATCTTTCCTCTCTTGAGTTCCATCCCTCTCTGACACCATGGCCCCTTGAATGTCCCTCCCTCCTCTCCTCAATGCTGATTACTCCCACCTTTTCCACTTCCCTCTGGTAACATCTATTCCCTTTCAGGTTGCTTCTTTTCCTTTACCTTCATGTGTCCTTTCTCTTTTTCTGACTCTTCGTGTTACATCAGAATTTATGTACGCACATATAAGATATTGGTGCTACAATCTCCAAATGAGGGAGAACAAACATTGCTTGCTTTCCGCATTTGTGTTACTTCCCTTAGTATAACACTCTCTGGTTCTATCCATTTACCTGCACATTTCATAATCTCATCTTTTCTTATGGCTGAGTAGAACTCCATTGTGTAGATGTACCACATTTTCATTAGTCAGTTGAGGGACATTTAGGTTTTTTCCATTTCTTAGCTACTGTGAAGAAAGCAGCAACAAACATGGCTGTACAGGTATCTCTACAGTATGATGAGTCCTTAGGGTACATGCCAAGGAGTGGTATAACTGGACCATATGGTAGGTTCATTTTTAGTTTTGTGAGGGTTCTCCACACTTCTTTCCATAGTGGTTGCATGAGTTTGCATTCCACCAGCAGTGAATGAGTGTTCCATCTCCATATCCTCTCCAGCATTTGGAGTCTTTTGTTCTCTTGATCTTTGCCAGTCTGACAGGGGTAAGATGGAATCTTAAAGTGGTTTTTATCTGCATTTCTCTAATTACTAAGGATGTTGAAGAATTTTTAAAAAATTATTATTTTTATTTTATGTGTATTCCCTGCATGTAGGTAAGTGTACCCACATCATGCAATTCCTGCAGAGGACTAAAGATGCTATAGAGGCTGTTGGATTCCCTGGAACCAGAGTCACCAACAATTATTAGCTGCCATGTGGGTGCTGGGACTCGAACCTGGGTCTTCTGCAAGAACAGTTAGTGTTCTTAACTGCTGAGCCATCTCTCCAGCCCATGGATATTAAGGACTTTTAAGGTGCTACTTAGCCATTTATATTTCTTATTTTGAGAACTTTCTGTTTAGATTTCTCTCTCTAAACTCTCTGTTTGGGTTTATTGTCATTTCTTATTTCTTTCTGTTTTGAGTTCTTTATATATTCTGGATACTAATCCTCTGTCAAATGTGTAGGTGGTGAAGATTTTCTCCAACTCAGTGGGTTTCCTCTTCCATTCCTTGGATTTTTCTTTTGCCGTACAGAAACTTTGTAACTTAATGAGGTCCCACTTACTGATTGTTGATCTTAGTGCCTGAGCAGCTGGTGCCCAATTTAGAAAGTCCTTTCTTATGCCTATATCTTGAAGGGTGCTGCCTATGTTTTGTTCTAGCAGTTTCTGAGTTTCAGATTTTAAATTGAGGTCTTTGGTCTATTTGGAATTGGCTTTTTTACAGGGTGAGAGATAAGGGTCAAGTTTCATTTTTCTGCAGGGGGAGATCCAGTTTTGAAAGCACCATTTGTTGATGATGCTATTTTCCCTTCATTGTGTGTTCTTAGCACCTTTGTTGAATATCAGATGACTAAATTAAATGAACTCATGTGTGGGTCTTCAATTATGTTCCATGATCTATGTGTGTATTCTTCTGCCAGTATCATGCTGTTTTTATGACTATAGCTCTGTTATATAATTTGAGATCTGGTATGGTGATCCCCCCAGTATTATTCTTTTTGCCCAAGATTGTTGGGCAATCTAAATTACTTTTGGTAAGATGCTCATTTCCACAATATTGGCTCTACCAATCAATGAGCATGGTGGGTCTTTCCATTTCCTATTGTCTTACTCTATCCCTTTCTTTAGAGTATTGAAATTTTCATTGTAGAGCTCTTTTGTTAGGTTCATTCCCAAAAATAATTTTTAAGGCTTTTGAAAATGGGAGAGTTTCTTAGAGTGATTTTTCTGATTGCTTGATATTGGTATAAAAAAAGGCTACTGATTTTTGTAAGTTGATCTTGTATTCTGCCATTTTACTGAAAGTATTAATCTAACAGCTTTCTAGTGGAAGTTTTTGGATCTCTTATGTGTAACATATCATCTGCAAATATGGACAAATCGACCTCTTCTTTTCCAATTAGTATGCCATTAATTTCCCTCTCTTGTCTTATTGCTCTTGAAAGAGTTTCAAGCACTCTATTTAAAAGGAGTGGAGATAGTGGATAGCCCTGTCTGGTTCCTGTTTTTATGGGACTGCTTCCAGTTTTTCTTTATTTAATATGATGTTGGCTATGGGTTTGTTGCATATAGCTTTTATTATGTTCAGGTTATGTTCCCTCCATACTATTTTTTCCTGTAATTTTAACATGAATACATGCTGGATTTTACCAAAATCCTTTTCTGCATCTATTGAGATGACTATGTGTTTTTTGTCTTTAAGTCCATTATATGTTTTTTACATTTATTGGCTTATGTATGTGGAAACATCCCTGAATCTGTGGAATAAAGCCGGCTTGATCGTGGTGGAAGATCTTTTTGATGTGTGATTGTTGAGTATCTTTGCATCTATTTTCATTAAGGATATGGGCCTATCGTTTTCTTTTTTGTTGTATATTTACCTGGCTTTGGTATTAGAATGAGACTGGCTTCATAGAATGAGTTTGGGAATTTTTCCTCTGTTCCTATTTTTTTTTGAATATTTAAGCAGTATTGGTTGTAGATTTTCCTTGTATGTCTGGTAGAATTCTGCCACGAATCCATGTGGACCTGGGATTTTTGTAGTTAGTAGGGTTTGTTCTTTTACTGTTTCAATTTTCTTATTTGTTATGGGTTTGTTTAGACTGTTGACCTCCTCTTGGTTTAACTTTGGTGATGATCACAATTTTAGAAATTCATCCATTTCTTTTAGATTTCAAAGTTAATGGAATATAGATTTTTTTAAATAATACCATTGCAATGTTTTGGATGTTTTGGGTGTCAGTTGTGATGTTTCCACTTTTGGCTCTGATTTTGTTGATTTGGATTTGCTCTTTCTTTCTTTTGGTTAACTGGGCTAAGGTTCTGTCTAACTTGTTTAACCTCTCAAAGAATCAGCTCTTAGATTCAGTGATTGTTTTTGTATTGTTTTTATTTCATTAATTTGTGTTCTGAGTTTTGTTATCTCTTCCTGTCTACTAGGTATGGAGTTCGATGTAGGCACTAAGAGCTATAAGCTTCCCTCTTAGGACTGCTTTTAGGGTGTCTTAGAGGTTTTTTTGTGCTGTGTCTCATTTCTATTTTGTTCTAGGAATACTTTTATTTCTTTCTTAATTTCTTCTTTGACCCATTCATGATTCAGTAGTACGCTGTTTAATCTCCATGAGTTTATGTATTTAGTAGAGCTTCTTGTGCTGTTGATTATAAACTTTATTGCTCTGTGGTTTGATAGAAAGCATGGAATTATTTCATTTTTTTGCATTTATTGAGATTAATTTTGTGTCTCCAAATGTGGTCATTTTAAAATAACTTGCATGATCTACTGAGTAGAAAGTGTATTCTCCGGTGCTTGGGTGGAATATTCTGTATCTATTGCTTAGGTCCATTTCATGCAATATGTCATTTAATTCAAATGTCTTTCTGTTTATTCCTTGTCCAGTTGATCTGTATTTTAAAGATATTGTGGTATTAAAGTGACCTACTAATACAGAGTTGGGGTTAATCTCTGTTTTATAGTCCTGGACTACTGATTTTATGAAATTGCATGCTCCAGAGTTTAGTGCATATATGTTTGTGATTGTAATATGTTCTTGGTCAATTGTTCCTTTGATTAGAATGAAGTATCATTCTTTATCTCTTCTGATGATACTTAATTTGAAGTCTGTTTTATCAGATGTAAAATTGTGTTTCCTGCTTCCTTCTTATGGCCATTTGCTTGGAATATTGTTTTTTCATCCTTTCACCCCAAGATAATATCCATCCTTGAAGGTAAGATGAGTTTCTTGAAGACAATAAAAAGATTGATTTTATTATTTGATCCATTGCACTTGCCTGTGTCTTTTGACAGAGGAGTTGAGGCCATTGATATTTAGTGTTATTATTGAAAGGTGTGTGTTGCCTAATGTCTGTGGTACTTTGAATGAAAACATCCTCCATAGGCTCCAAGTATTTGGACATTTTGTCCCCAGACGGTGTCACTATTTTGGGAAGTCTTAGAAGGTGTGGCTATCCTGGAGAAAGCATGTCACTGGAGTGGGCTTAGAATTCTTAAGTCTTACTGGATCTCCAAGTTGCTCTCTTGTTTTCTGTGACTGCTAGAAGATGTAGAGTTTAGCTTCAGTTCCTCCTCCAGCCACCTCTGCTGCCATGCATCCCTGCCATGATGGACTGTAATTCTCCTGCAACCATAAGCTCAAATAAACTCTTCCTTTTATAAATTGCTTTGGTCAGTGTTTCTATAACAGCAACAGAAAAGTGACTAAAACACTATCATTTTAATTTCTTTGTGTTTGTGGCCCTATTTTGTGTTTTACTTGTTATACCTTTTTTTAGATTTTCTTTCTATAGCCTTTGTGGCATATTCATTCCTTTCTTTGTCCTTTGTATTGCTTCGAGTATTCTCTGTAGTACTGGTTTGGAAGACATGAATTCTTTCAGATCGTTTGTGTTATGGAAAATCTTCTCTTTCCCTTTCACCTTGATAGATAGTTTTGCTGAATAAAGTATTCGGGGATGACATCCATGGTTGTTTAAAATTGGGAATACTTTGATCCAGGCTCTTCTGTCTTTCATAATTTGCACTGAAAAGTCAACTGTAATTTTGATGGAATTTCCTTCATACATAATTTTTTTTTCTAACAGCTTTCAGTATCCTCTCTTGCTCTGTACATTTAATGTTTTTACTATGACATGCCATGGGGACTTTCTGGTCCTGATCATGTCTTATTGCTGTTTTCTGTGCTTCTTGAATCTCTATAGGTATGTCTTTCTTAAATTTAGGGAAATTTTCTTTTATATTTCTGTTGAAGATCTGTTAAATGCCCTTGGTTTGTATTTCTTCTCCTTATGGTATGCATATAATTTTTAGATTTGGTTGTTTCATGTTGCCCCACATTTCCTCTGTTTTCAAATTTATTTTTTTTTTAATTTTGTGTAGTCTTTGGTTATGGAGTCCAGATGTTCAACATTATCATCCAGTATTGATAATATTCTGTTTTCCATTTCATTCACTCTGCTTGTGAGACTTTTCAATTTTGTTTCTAATTGGTTTATTGAGTTTTTCAGTTCTGTTCATTTCTGTTTTCTTCACCATTTCTTTTTTCTGGTCGGGAACTCACAGAGATCTACTTGCCTCTACCTCTTGAGTGCTAGGATTAAAGGTGTGCACCACCAACATCTGCTTTCTTCACTATTTCTATCCTTTAAATGAATTTGCTTTTCAAGTTATGAATTGTTTTTTATTTTTCCATTAATCCACATATTTCTACATTCTTGGGTTTCCATCATACATTTTTGCCTTTCCTCTTTGAGTTGTTTGTCTGTGCTTCCTTGAAATTCTTTGATCATGTTTGTGATTGTTCTTTTAAATTCTGTATCCAGGAGTTTTTTTAGGGTGATTCTCAATGCTGTGCACTTCTGTAGGACTCATGGGTTTTGTTGGGGACATATTTTCCTGGGTTTTCATATTGTTTGTGTTTTGGATTGCTGTTTGGGCATATGAATATTCTTGGTTGGTTTTGTGTTCAATAGGAACTTCTACTCTGCTTTTGTTTAATTTCATTTTGGTTCTATTAATATTTTTTATATAGCTTAGTTACTTTTTGTTTAGGTATGGTAGAAAAATTGGTGGGTATTTTAAGTTCTTGCAGAGTAGTAGACTGGTCAGAGTCCTGGCTGAACAGGTCTGTCTGCCTGATTCAGAGGCTGGGAAGTAGTACTAGGATCTGAGGTGATGGAATTGGAGCCTGCCTGTGAGAGTGTCCGGCAGCGGAGAGAGTGGGGGTGGATGAGAGAAATGGGATATAGTGTTAGTAGTCCAGATTTGACTTAACAGAGTCCTGGTTGAGCAGGTCTTTCTACCTCAACCCAATTCTGGGAACCTGGCACTGAGGGGATCCCCTGGAGAGGGACTTAGAGATATATGGTAGGGTTTATAGTTAATCTGGTTTAGGAAGATAGACCTGAAATCTGAGATGAAGGAATTGGAGCCCACCTGTGAGAGAGCCAAAAAAACAAATTTTAATTTATTCTTGTTTAATTTCTTCATCAAATGCACTAAACAGTTTCTCTAAAGTGTAGCTTATCATCAACAGGCTTAATTTGTTTTTAAAAATTCTAATGCTACACCAGGCATGGTGACACAAGTCTCCAGTGGTCTCCAGGAACTCTTCCTGGCTGTAATTATCATCTCGTATGTTATCATGTGATGGTGTTGCAGTTGGGAGCTGGCTTCTCCACTAAGTTCCCAGATGTGCCTAGGCAGGAGCCATGCTGCTGCTGCTTTGCTGAGGCTCCCTCTGCCTGTAGCAAACTTCTAGAAGGATGCTTGGAGTGTCAGACTTCATAGCTAAGCAAGCCAAAACAGCTTCTTGAGGATTTGCAAGAAGCAGGAAGTTGTTATTGTAGAGGCTGGGTGCTAAAAGCCCATAGCTAAGGGACTCTGGCTGGGTATGGAATGCCTTTGGCTGAGGGACCCATGTGAGATCTTCCACAGGGAAATGAGACAGGAAAGAACTATGGTTGACAGTGGTGCCCTTCGGACCTTTCTGACCCTTTGGAATAAAAAGCCTAACATGCACTGCAGCACATGCGTTTTCAAGTGGAGCTTCACCAAAATGAAATTATGAGATGAAGTTCATAGAACTGTAGTCTTATTTTCACCAAGATAACAACATTCCAAGCAACTGATAAATAAGCAATGGATTACACATCATTAGGAGCATTTTCTCAGATTGAATTGAAATTGAACAGACATTGTCAGTCAGCACTCAGAGTGGTACTACCTGTCTTTCAGATACACAGGTGGCCAGTCCTGGGTCCAAGCAGAGTCTGGACATTTGGGAATCTCTAAACACTGTGACAGTTTATGATGTGGGCCCATTACTTGAGGATGGTACACAGGAAAAACAAGGTGTGGTGATGTATAAGTATATTCCAAGCACTTGGGAGGCTGAAGTCAGTTCAGACTGGTGTACAGTACTTGAGTTATTGGTGTTGTACTGATCACATTAGTTGGCCCTTGGTCTACCTTCCGTTATCTTTTCCCATTATGGACTCTGCTGTGAACCCTTCTAGCTGTTTTGTGTCTCAGCAGTCTGGGGAAGGATAGACTGGCTCTCAATTTGATTTATCCATCTCATTAATCCCTGATTAAATCCTTGATTTCTCTTCTTTATTACTTACATTTCTGTTACTTTGATAAAACATCATGACCAAGGAAATTTAGTACAAGAAATAGTTTAGGGGCTAGAGAGATGGCTCAGGAATTAAGAGCACTGACTGCTCTTGCAGAGAACCCACATGGCGGCTAACAACCATTAGTAACTCCACTTTCAGGGGATCCAGTGCCCTCTTCTGACTTCTGTGGGTATTGCACAAAATGGGTATACTCACATACATGCGGGCAGTACATTCATACACATAAAGTAAAACTAATAAATAATTTAAAAAAAGAAATAGTTTTTTGTCTTACAATTCCAGTATGATAAGAATCCATCATGGTGGGGGAGGTATGGCAAGATGCTACTGTCAGGTGAAACAGGGCCCCAAGATGGAGTCACTACTGACCAACAACATGGCAATCATAACCCAGTGGGCAAGATTCTGGGAAACAGAAACTAAGCCACCCTATTTTCTCAGAAATCACCTGACTCCTGTTTTTAACCTTACTACAACTACAGTTTTCCATAGCAGCCAATCAAAAAACCAGAAACAGCACCTAACTGAAGCCCTCCTTGCTGCCCCTGCAGAGGAACCTGCTATTGGCTCACTTCAGCCTTGTGACAGAACCTCAATTCTCCCTACCAACAAAAGAAACCCTGTAAAACCCAACCTGCTGTGGCAAGAAGCTGCTGGTCTCTTCCATGGGAACAGACCAGCAGCTCTTACACCTCCCAATAAATTTCTCCTTTTCTCACCTCAGAGTGGTGTCTTGTGATCTTGTTCTTTTCCTGAACCTAACAGCAACCAGAACAGAAAGCTGAGTGCTCAAATCTGCAAGCAGTCACAGAAAGCAGAGTGAGCAAAGCTGGAAGTTGGATGAGGCTATGAAACTCTCTATCCCAACTATCAATCAGTGTTGAGTTTCTACAGCAAGGCTACATGTCCCAAAACTCCACAAACAGCCCCACCAAGGGCCAAGTACTCAAATACTTAGATATAGGGGACATTCTCTTTAAACCACTACAGGATCCAAGCACCCATGTCTGGGTTCTCAAAACCACTTGTAACTCTAGCTCTAGGGGATTCAAACCCTCATCTGGACTCTGTAGGTACACATGTCTACAGATGTACACACACACAGAAAGGTGCACATAAAAAATACAGACTTTTTATTTCAAAAAAAAATTTAAACATTATTTGACTGTATGTACATGCATTAAATTTTTCAGTGATTTAGGCATTTTTGTGTTTACTTTTTTTCTGTAGACTAATATTTAATATAGCTTATTTATAAGGGCAATATTGATTGCCAAAATATTAAAGGAAGATTCTACCCATAGTCATCATTTTCCAATTTATGTTTCAGTGAGAAACTGACTCTATTAATTTTCCCATCAACAGAGCGATATTATAGGACAGCTTCCTGGATTTTCCAAATTGTGAAGAATTGTAATAAGCATCCAATATGACCTCATGCCCACTGAAAAACACAAAATCATTTCTGTCAAAAAATTATCCTGATTGTATTAGAACAGTGCCATTTCCTTTATTACCCATTGGTTTAGTGCTGCTCGAAGCAGTAAAAGAGACAAACAAAATCTATGAAATGTAGTTTTGAAAAGTTCTACTTGAACGTCCTCATTATTTAAAACTGCTTGTCATTAATTTTAATGTTGTTTCAAAGTGCTGTCTAATTATTCTGCATGAGGGGCGTTCCCTTTCTCCACCAGTGATATGTTCGCCTCATCTTTAGCCATAAATTAAGCACCACCAGCAAATGTATGGCACCACCAGCAAATGTAGCATTGGCTTTGAAGGCCAACGTAAGTCAGTGAATATCTTCATTTATTTGTTTCTATTACTGTAGATTTGTCAAATAACTTAGTTCCTTAATTCCTTTCTTAAGTATATGAGCAAAGAATTTCTTAAAATGATAACATAAAATAATATTTTATTTATGTATTTTTAAATTTCATGTGTATGAGTGTTTTGCTTGCATATGTCTAAGTGCACTCCTGTCATGCAATGGCCATGGAGGCTAGAAGAGGGGATTTGATCCGCTGGAACTGGACTTACGGGCAGTTGTTAGCAGCAACGTAGATCATGGGAACTGAATCTGTAAGAGCAGCCAGTGTTCTTAAATATTGAATCATCTCTCTAGTCCGAGAGAAATTAAATATTTTGATATTCATGAAAAAATGATAAAAGTTCAGTGCAAATCATTCATTTCAAAGCTCTCTCTCATATAGTGATGGTTGGTTTGAAATTTTAACTTGACTCCAGGTGGGCATTGTGGCTGGCACATGTCTTTAATCCCGGCACTCTGGAGGCAGAGGCAGGTGGTTCTCTGTGAGTTCAAGGCCAGCCTGGTCTATGTAGCAAGTTCCAGTCCAGCTGGGGCTACAGAGAGATCCTTTCTCAAAAAGACATTTTTTTTTTAATTGACATAATCTTGAATCACCTGACAAGGAAGTCTCAATGAAGAATTGTTTGTGTTAGGTTGACCTGGGCACACATCTGTCAGGGAATTACTTAATTGGGGAAATTGAGGTGGGAAGACCAACCTTGCATGAGGGCAACAGTATTTCATGGACTGGACTCTGGACTGAATAAAGGAGATAGCTACCTGAACACCAGCAGTCATGAAATAACTCATTGCTCTCTGCATGTGATGGCCTGGGCGGGGGGTGACACAATCACTAAAGGCTTTTGCCACCAGCTTGAAAACTTGAGTTTGACCCATAGAACATAGGTGGTATGGTGGAAGTAGACAACAAACTCCTGCTAGTTATCCTGACTGTCACACTCATTGTATGTGGTGACTCATACATTCACACACATACACACACACACACACACACACACAAACATACACTCACACAAATATACATGCGCATCTGCAAATAAATAACAACTTCACAGAACATGAAGCTAGAAAATAACAGAGCAAGCATTGGAGCACATTTAAAACTGAATATCACTGCGAATTACTTAAAGACTCATACTTATTTCTCTGGTATATATTGAATTTTTAAAATACAAAGATATTTTCTGTCCTGATCCCTGGGTCTTTCTTATTAGGATGAAAATTAGAATTTTTTCTGACCGAGTGTCCTATAGTCCATGTCCACCTAGAACTCACTATGGAGATCAGGCTGTCTCTGTCTCCTGAGTGCTGGGCTCCCTGCTGGATGAGTACTCTGTGAATCACTGTATCAACTAGGCCTTCAAGTGATAAGAGCACTGGCTAGCAAAAGCTGGGAGATCCCAAGTGTCACCAGGTCTGTCTGTAGGTGAAGAAATGGGATGTGCATGGGGGAAGCACCTGCCTCAGAGTATCAGTGGTGGCAGAGCCAAGGCAAAGGCCCGGTCTCTTGGTCCCTGGTTTATTACTCTGTGAAATGCATCAAAACCACCATCAAAGAGCTAGGCTGGGTTTTCACCCAGGGTTTTTTCAGTTCAGGTTCTCTATACAAGTGGTTTCCCACACAGAGGCCACCTTGCTCCCCAGAGCCTAGCTGACAGAAAATAGCTGTTTGGCCACTAATAACTTCAGCTTCCCCACTGACAAAGGACTGATGACTCTGGCACATAGAACCTTGGTACATGAAACTCTCACAGGACTTCCTTAAGAGTCAGTCTTGGGGAAAGGCATTTACATGGGAAATAATAAAGCTCCCTGGGCAGCACAGTAATTAGCAGACCAATACAAAAGTCACACTGAACCCAGGGACATTTCTGCAGAGCCCAGCAGAAGGATTGCCTTACACACTGTTCATAGTCCAACAGAAACAGAGCTTATAGTCCAGTAACATAAAGCAGGCTGGGCTACTCTTAAAGTGACAGGGAAGCCAAGAATGTACCATGTGCTGGCATTCCCTAACCAGGGAGAGAAAGGCAGAAGGATCAAGAATTCAAGGCCATCCTCAGCTATATAGTGAATTGCAGGACACCCTGGGCTACATGACACCCTGTTTCAAAAACATGAATATACAAACATGCATAAACATGACAAAGAATACTAAAAGAATCCAAAAGAAACCCTACAGGAATAAAGCCACTTGGGTAAAGTTTCTAAAGATATATGTATTTTCAAATTTTTATCTATGTGCATGCTATATGTGTATGTGTATGTGTATGCACATTCATGTGAGTATGGGCACATGTGTGCTGCAGCTTGTGTGTGGAGGTCAGAGGACAACCTCAGGTGTCAGTCTTCATCATCCCCTTTGTTTGAGACAGGCTTTGTTGTCTGCTCTGTCTGCCAGGCTACGGTTTTATGCTGAAGGCTTCCAGAGACTCTTCTCTCTGTTTTCTATATCTCCATAGGAGTGCTGGGATTTCAAATGTTTGTTATTACACCTGGGAATCCAAACTCAGGTCTTCATACTTAAAAGATGCATTCTGTGTGGGGTTCAGACCTACGTTTTGGGCTGCTGGGGATTAAACACAGGGGAAGTTTCCCCATCCTGCCTTTTTCTTGGGCCCCTCATTCTGGCTTTCATCATATTAGACATCTTTCCATCAGACGTTAAGTATACAAACTATCATACAAAGTATCATAAACAACTGTAAAATAGGCACTATTTATAGAAAATGGCTTTTGATGTCATGACTATGTTCTCCAGGCCCTATTCAGTGTGCATCTATTGCAGATAACAGTGATGGAGCAAAGTCAGGGAGTGGAGTGTCTCACAGGGTCAACAGCAGTTAAAAGCCCTTTTTTTCTATGTGGAAGCAATGCTGGTGAGAGATGTTCTACAAATTGAGTTCCCAGATCTTTACAGTCCCAGAAACACTTGGCTTAACGTGGAGATGGTTTGCTTCCTGTCAGCACCTAGCCCTATTTGGCCCAGGTGACCTCTGCCCAAAGATAGGAAAAACAGCAGTCTCTTGCTGCAAAGAGGAAGACAGTGCCAGGAGCAGGAATGGGCCCTGGGAAGGCAAGCATAGTAATTATCACTCTGTTACCATGGAAATAGAGACTTGCCTCCAAGGCTCCTTTTATATGAGCCACTTTTCATTCTCTCCTACTTTTCTCTCCTGGCTGCATGGAGGGAAGAGAAAGGGTAGGGTAGAAAAGGTGGGGAGAAGATATGAGAAGAGCACAGACTTTCTTATGTGTTGTGTTTGTCTTCTCCCTAGAGAATGGGCAGAGGTCTTGAATGCAGGACAGAAAACAGAAAACAGACAGCGTTCTTGAACATAATAGGAGTGATGCGGCCCTAAGAGAAAGAGAATTGAGATCAAGAGGGGAGGAGGGGAGAGAGAGGGGGAGGAAGAGAGAGACAGAGAGAGAGAGAGAGAGAGAGAGAGAGAGAGAGAGAGAGAGAGAGAGAGACTGATTGTCTATATTATAGGTAGAGAACTTCCTGTTATGGTTTGAAATTGTTTGTGATAGTTTGTCCTGTGTTGAGGCTTGGTGCTGATGGCACAGTGAGGGTTACTGAACACAGTGCAGCTAACTTCTCACCACATGGCCATTTGTTTCTTATGTTTGAAAGGTTTGAAACAATAAGGGGTTGATCACCTGAATCTACAAAGCATGTGCTTGACTAGAGTTTAGTCAGTGCTCTACTGGTTTGATAAAAAGTTACCAGGTAGTTCCAAAGTCTTCCTGCTCAAACATGCACAAAGAGCCAGATTTCTGTCCTCCTGATGGTCCCTATGACATAAATGTGAGGAGAAGCATTTAACTCTTTCAGCTCACTGTGTGCTTGTTAGAAAAGGTTCCTAAACACAATGATGCTCCAGAGTGACAATGAAAGGGACTCACAAGTGGAAACTTGCCATGAGCTTTCTGCTTTCAAAGCATCTAAACCACTGGATTTCAAAGATTTCCAACAGGTTCTGAGGACTTTGTGGTACAGACAGAAATTGGTACAGTTATGAGAGCCATCTCACTGGCAGTCCAACCTCTCAGTGATGTACTTCTTCCCCAGGAAGTACTCCTCATTCATCTGTTATCTGGGGCCTAGGGCATATAATAAGCCTCCTCCATCTGACCCTTTTGATCTTCACTTGACAGTTCTAGTTTACAGGGAGTAGTCGCTGACCACTATCAGGAAAGAAAGAGGACCTAAAGTAACAACTCTGAAGAGTTACAAAGATTAAGGGGACTTGTCATTTCAAATTTATCTTAGTTATTTTTGAGGACTGCCGATGACACACAAGACTCAAAGTGACAAGATTTCTATCTCCAGGCTCCAAAGGTACACATCATTGTCAGTGACTTTTAATAACTCTGACAATACAACCCAACTACAAATCACCAAGGTCTATCTGGGGGCTCAGTATCCTGTTAGGTGTCAGAATGAGTTGTGGTCCTAAGCTGGAGGCTCTATGCTAATGATTTTCCTATGTCTATGGAATTCTGCCTTTATTTCAACATCTTCCCTTGATTTGAGAACTAATAGAGCTGTCTCAGATTTTTTCCATTTCCTTCATAGATCTCTTGTGGTCTCCCGCTTATGTGTGAGAGCATGTGGTCTGATATTTCCCTTTACACAGAACTTCCTGGAAATTGTCTTAGGACCCATGTTTTCTCAGGTTGTAAGAGAATGATTCTGGTCACTTTAAGTAGCTAAAAGAACATATTTTCAATTACAGAGAAAAGAAGAATCTCACTCAATTTGCATGTTGAATATTTTTGATGGTTTTCCTTGACAGTTCATTTACTCATTCCTACACAGCCCTCACCTTAAACAACATTTGCAAAATCAAGGGTTTGATGTTCTAGTTGTAAGCTTCAAAAAGCATGAAATTAAAATACAAATATTAAAAAGGATATTTCCCTACTAAAAAAGAAAAAATTGAACTAAAATCAGGACCTCTAGTAGAGCAGCAAATGTTCGTAATAAGTGAGTCATCATTTGAGCCCAAATATGTAATTAAAAAGAGAACTTCACGCATACCACTGCAAAAAAGACAAAAACGTCTTCAACAACATTTTTTCCAAGGGTGTCCACAAAAGCTATACCTCTATCTGTGACTTACTTCAGTTTTTAACTACCAGTAAAATAAGTCGTTTGTTATTCTCTCCCTCAGTTAATCTGGGAAAACGCATTTGTCTTGTTATAACTTGAGAAGAAATTCATGTGATAAATTGACCCAGACTACAATGTGGAGATGGAAACATCAATAGCAATTCAGGAAACAAATTCCTATCACAACCACCTGGATCATTTTGGAAATGCATCACCCCCTATAGGACTCCAGAGGAACAGCAAAGCCTTAAACGTTCCTGATCCATAATGAAATAATAGCACATTGTAGGGTAATTTGCTATGCACCAATGAATAAATGGTGCAAATTGCAATATTTAATTATCTAAACTAGAACAGAAAGAGTGGCCAGGAAAATTGTTTATGTACTTTTTTCATTACTAAGGGAAAATTACAAATGAGGATCTCTATTGAAATCTTAACAAAGAGCATTGCAAACACATCATAATTAATGAAACTGCTGTATTTTATTTTTATGGTTTCAATCCAGTATGATTCTTATGATTACAAGTTTTTGTATGTATAGCAGCCTTTAAAAATTACGTGTGTGTGTGTGTGCACATGCATGCATGAAGGCACGTTACCAAGGCATACGTCTGGAGGTCAGAGATCAACATATGGGAATTTATTTTCTTCCTTTGTGTAGGTCTCTGGAATCTAAATTGGGTGATTAAGCTTAGTGGCAAGTTCTTTTATTCACTGAGCCATCTTGCTGGCCCAAAAAACATATTTGAGGTTAATCGAGAATTTTATTGCTATGTGTGCACAGATTTTTAGAAATAAACTTGTTAAAACACTGTCCTTCCTGTACATTTGCAAAAAGTACATTGAAGTAGTGTTTTATCATGCTGTATGTTGTTTTAGACAGTGTTGCAGTGTTATTTTCTAGTTATATGATTAATACTAACTAGAAAAATATTTTTTTTATTTTTCTAAGAATTTTAGCACAGTTTTGAAGGAATGGCTCTCACAAAACAATAGAATGAAGACCTTCACATTTTTCTTTACAGATTCAGAGTAAGATCAAGAAGCAGGCCCCCACACAAAATACACATGTAGTCCTTTAATAAACCCAGCAGATCAACTCAGAGACTAGTGTAATTTAAAGAACTGTCAAGACTATATAGTTGCAGTATATCAAGCAGATTGTATGTAGCACAAAACATTTAATCCACCTTCTTCATTTTATGTGGTATTTTATTTACTTATTTATTTTTATTATTTTATTTTATGTTTATGAATGTATTGCCTGCATGTAAGTAAATACACTTGTTTTGTGCAATACCCACAAAGGTCAAAAGAGGGTGTCAGAACCCCTAGAACTGGAGTTACAAATGACTGTTAGATTCCAAGTGGGTACAGGGAAGCAAACCCAGTTCCTCTGCAAGAGCAACCAATATTCTTAATTGCTAAGTCATTTCGCCAGTACCTTGTATGTACTATTTTGGTAAGAAAGATTCTTACCTCTGTCATATTCAGATGTAAAAAATAACAAATGCAAACTCTATTAATAATGTCCATAATTAATAGGGTAGAAACAAATGCTTACATAACCAATTGCTCCTTTCCTCTGTAAGATTTTATCATGATACTGTTATTCTTCTGAGCTAAATCTGCTTTCTTTTATGTCTTTTGTTTTTGCATTTTTCATTTTGTTTTGTTTAGTTCTTATTTTTGAGAAAGGGTCTTTCTGTAGCCCCAGATGGCCTAGAATTTGCTATGGAGCCCAGGCTAGGCTTGATCTCACAGACACCCATCTGCTTCTGCCTCTGGAGTCCTGAAATTAATGGCTTGTGCCACCACACCTGATTTAAATCTGCTTTCTTTATTCTCCTGGTCTAGTATTAATTTTATTTCATCTTTTCATTGATGCCATTATAATTAGATTTAAAAGCATGATTTTAAGTCCTTCCAAAGTCTTATTCTCATGTTCTATTGTTTAATGTAAATTACTTATATGATATGATTTCTAGGATCCAGTTTTTTGTCTTTCTGTGATTTCCAATTTCCAAGTCTTTTCATGCATTAGGCATTGCTATACTAGCTTTCTAAATGTATCTTAACAAACTTAATAGGAGCAAATGTAAATGCTTAATGTAAAATGCATCATATTTTCTAAAAATTTTACAAAGGAATAAAATGGAATGTCTTAGAAATTAACTTATTCAAAGACACCCAAATGTTAGTGTATAACAAACAATCAGATTTCATGAACTGAGGGCCAGCTTTCAAGTCATTATGGTTTTTCATCTTTCTATTTTGGTGAAGGTCTCATCTTGCACTGTTCTTACCTCTTTCTCCACCAATCAGGATCTCTCATAATTGTCTACATATGGCTAGTGAAACTTCAACATGTCTGAATCTTCTTTCGTATGTTATTGAGGTAGACCAACTGAAATATGTTTACTCCAAAGACCTCACCTTAACAAAAGTTGAAGGAGCCGCAGATGTCGAATGTGTAATGGATGATATACAGGTATTGATGAGTTCCTCTAAAATCTCAAAGCCCATAGAGGAAGACAGTGTCATAACATGTGTCGGTTAATAAAGTTGACCTTTTGAGAGGATTATTGATTGCAAAAGCTATTTTAAGCACAATTCTGATTGAACCATATGTCACAGAACCATGCACTTTGAGTTGCAGAGTGTACTCTGTTGTGGGCTCATGAAATCACTTTTAGGGGAAATCTGAGAGCGTATTTTGAAAATGAATCCACAGAAAAAAATGCCTTGATGTGAATATGTGTATGTGTCTCTCATACCTTATATACTTGCTCTTTCAGTTTTAATTTTAGATTGCAAGTTTAAGTGTGTGTGTGTGTGTGTGTGTGTGTGTGTGTGTGTGTGTGTGTTGAAATAATAAAACGTATTGATGCTTTGGACATTAGACAAGATATCTTTGTCTCTCAGTGGTTGCAATCTATTGACTCCCTGAACTGAACCCAATGAGTTCCCAAAGACAAGAAAACTAGGAAATTTGTAATTTGAAATATTACAGGGTTTGTAGATGTTGGGTATGTTTACAAAGTGAATATTTTCTAAAATACCTACTTGGAAAATTAGCTATATTTCTCTTTAAGTTGCGCCATTCAAGTAAGGTAATCAATAGTCAATTTGTGAACCTCAGAAAGTGAAAAAAAAAAAAATCAGTTTTGACCTGCGGCTGCTACAACATCACCTCTACCAAGATCCATGTAAGAAGAAGAATCCTTAGGCTTTCCTGAACAACTAAAGGAAAAAAAAATGGGAAAATGGAAATCACATTTTTAGAAAAAAATCTAAATGTCAGGGATGTAAGAGGCCCCCCAAAGCAGAACAGTTATTGAAATGAAGGCTTTGTGTCTCAGGCATCATTTAAATTCTGGAATTATTTAAACTGAGGCTTAAACCAGAGAAAAAGAGTGGCTTTCTTTTTTCCAGGACACATGGAGGCAGATTACTTCTTCTGAAATATTACACCCCAATTATGCTTTCTTAACAGAAGGTTTTTAGGTGGGGCTTCTGAATCATCCTTGGTGTTTAAGCACTTAAGACAGGTGTCTGGTTTGCTGAGTGCTGATAATTCATGATAAAGTGTTACTTCTAACATAAGTTAATAACAAAAATGTTCTTTTTGTTCTGATATGTAAAGTCCAGTGTCTTGTCAATAATACTTGAAGATGATGGAGAATTTATATTCTGCATCACGTGGGTATAAATAGGAAAAACTGTAGAATAAAAACTACAGGTGTCAATTTCAGTCAGTCAGATCCAACATATCAGCCTTCTTTCTGCTCCCTACCAGAAACAAAGATTAGATTCACACTCAGCACACTCATCAGGATGAATCATCCATTCTTTTTATAAAAGACATAGGAGAAGAATCTCACTGGCCCTCCATATTAATTAAATAATTCATTCTGAATCACTGTGTACTTTTGCAAATTCATTTTATTGATATATCTCGGTTCAAAGTTAGCATTGTGTTCAGTAGTTTATTATTCTCAAAACTTCACCAAAGCACTCTGAATGTTTTACTTTGGGTACAGGTGTTACAAAACAGAAAATCCAGTTTTCTGCTTTAGAGAAAACATATAAAGTATTATGAAGTTGAGAATTATAGTAACTGTATGGTTTTATATCAATGAGTGCTTTGCTAAACTATTGTCATACTCCATTAAATATGATTTAGAAGTAGTACAAACATAACTCTTGAGGATTTCCCATGTACATATATACTGGTGTTCCACTAAGTGTGGTGTGACATTTCAGTGATACATATAAATATGGATCATGATTGTAAGATTACTGTGGCAGAGTATGTTATTTCTGTCATTTGTAGAAACTGAAAATTTACTATGTCAAAATTTACTCAGCTTAATTTTATTTTTGGTTCATCTTACAAATAATGAGAATTAAATGTTAATACTTGTTAAATTCATCTCAATGTCCATTTACCTAGACCTGTGCTCTAATGTTCTTTTGCAATCAGAGATCAGATTTAAAAAGGAAGAAATTTTACCAATTTATTTTTTTCACATTTCCATCAAAGTAATTTTTCCCTTTTGAGGAATATTATGACTATGTTCTGAACTCAAGTTTTCTAGGACTTAATGAAATTCTTAGCAATTGCTAATTTTCACAATGAATCTAGTTCAGAAATGTAAGGTAGGAATAAAATATAAGAAAAGAAGACATGTACAATGGGGACTAGCAGAGTGGGAGCTCAGAAGCAACATGCACAGACTTGGAAGATGTTTACCCATGGAGCCTTAGCAACACACATGAAAGGGAGTCATATTTCAATCTTAGCTCTCATTATTACTCAGTATAATAATTTCCACAAATTTACTTTCAAGGTACATTGTAATCTGTTTTATTTACCTTGAAATGATCTCTTTCAGATTTTTAAGGTAAAGGTACAGTAGCTTGATTGTGCTGGGCTGTGATGGACACAGTAATAGTCCCCAAGTTCCTGATTCTTTTCTAATTTTTATAGACTTGGATTACAAGCATTTCAGTTTTCCTACTCTAGAAGTGATGGAAATCACTATTGCACACACACTTACTTAATGGACTTAAAATTATTCTTCATCTCTGGCCAGGCTGTTATTGCAGAAATTTGTTCTCCCTGTACAGGTTTTGGGTATGAGGAGATTTTAAGATGTACATCATCCCATAGAGGACTGTACCAAGTTAGACCTTGAAAAATACTCTTTACGTGATGCACCCTGCAAACAGTTGTATCCAGAAAATCTGGTGTTTTCTGCAACAGTAGCTTAAATGCATGTCCAGGACACAGAAACTCTCATTATGACATTTTCATGCATGTACATCATTGTAGCCATGCTCTGTTTATTTTAAATGTCTCAAATGCAGTCTCATGTTCGTATAGTCTTCCAGGTTGCTGATTTTACTATAATAAACAAAAGATATATTTTTTTCTTTTACTGGATATTGGTATTGTTTCCACCTAAACTCATCCAGAGGAGATGGTGTCCTAAAGGAAGGATTTAATTGTTAATAAAGATCAACATTTCTTCCTGTGACAGTCACTTATATCTAAGAGAAAAATGGTTATTGTGCTGGTGAGATGGTTTGGGGGGAAGGGCTCTTGCCACCAAATCTCCTGACCCGAGTTTGATCAAGGGAACCAACATTGTGGAAGGGGTGATCTGACAACAGAATGCTGTACTTTGTTTTGACTGACAGATGTACTCCCTGGCATTTGCTAACCCACAAGCAAATTCGTACACACAATTTTTAAAAATGCTTCAAATGATTATGAAATTAGTGGATTGTTATGAAGCATTTAAACCTCCTCATAATCTGTCTTCCAAATACTTCCTCTCTCTCCCTTCTCTCATTTTTGTACTCTTTTGTACTTCATTTCTGCTTTTCCTCCATATATTCAAACAGCATGAATTCTTTAGAAATCAATAAAATTCCAGTACCATGATCATAGACCTCCAAGAGTTAAACAGAAATATATGCTTTTTGTATTCTAAATGTCCAAGACTTGTGCATTTTGTGATAGCACCAGAACATTGACTAAAATTAGATTTTCAACACCCAATTAAATGACATGTAAGTCAGAGAATGACTGCAAATGAGTTTCTACAATTAGTGTGACATGATCCGGCAAAGTAAGTGAGGAGAAGTTGAACTAGCAAGATATTTTTGTGGTTGGATAGAGTGGGAAATGTCATGAACCTAGTAAAATGTTAATAGAGAGAAATTACCAAGAGAATAAGTATGGAGACTATACATATTGATTTTAGACCTCTTCAAGTTTGATGGCTATGTATAAAATATTGAAGGAAGTGATTCTCTGATAAACCAAAGACATATCTGAAAATCGTGAGCATATGTAGAACTATCATATTTTTACTCAGTGCTCAAGTGCTTTAGCAGCAACCAAAGTTCCACATTATTATTTCAATTTTATCAATGTAGGGATATCAGGAAAACTTACAAACTAATATAGCTTCTGATTGGGAAATGTGGACTCAATGTTTTTCTCTTTCTTTAAGCTATGTTGTTTATAGGATATACAAAAGAAAATTGTGACAAGAGTGTATGGAGATGCATTTTCACTGTAAGATATGGATATTTATGAGTAAAATAACCAATCGCCAAGTTCTCATATGAATTAGAGACATTCATGAACAAAGGGACCAAGTGTCAGGTACTAATAATTGTCATTATGACTAAGAAATGTATTTTTTTAAATAGTTTTTTTTTTTTTTTAGAATTTATGAGTTCTTTCTTGCTCATTTGTGAATCAAGAATGTTGTGTAATATTTGGTGAATAAATGCAAGTGGTGGAAAGATTATGCTCTGAGAGTGGGATGGAACTGATGGAATGTGGTTCTCCCAAACTCAGTACTCTGCTCATCAAGTGTGAATTGTTCTAAGCTCAGTCATTCTAGGTATTTCAGTGATTATATACACAAATTTTAATTAGTTACATGTATCTAAATATTATTATCAAAAATTGTTTCCATAAAACATTAATCGACCTTTCCAGCCTTGTGTTTTTGGCTATAGTACTACACATGAGTTCCCTCCCACTGAGTGGGCTCTAAGTCCAATTAGGTAGCTGTTGATTACCACCAATATAAAAGTGCCACTACTGCACTGATGTAGTCTGCTATGCAGAACATTTTTGTGATCATTAGGCTTTAAAGCTGGAAATGGACCATTGATTGATTTTTCTCCCTCAGCAGCTTACATAGCATCCTCTAAAACTGTGAGAATCAGTCTTCAAAGAAGAGGTTTCCAAGTCAGTTCCAGCTTCATTTCTCCAATTCCTATATGTTCTGTCTTCAGCAATAGGGCCTTAACTTCAAGTTTTGGGAGGCAATCAAGGGCTTTGGCAACAGCCTGTGTTATTTTGAGAGTCTCTTGTGTTAACCTGACCAAGAACTTGAAGGGAGGTTTCCCCTGTCTGGCACTGTTTCTCTTGTTTTCTAGCCTTTACCTATTCACATTTTTGTTAATTTTTAAGTAGGCTTTCGAACTAATGCATATCACTCAGCTTTTTAATCACCTAAGCACTGTATTTCTACACTCTCTCCATAATGTCTAACTCTGCCTTCTTAAATTACCCCTATGGTCCACATTTCTTTCTTAATAATACCCATCTCCTATTATCCCTCCTTTCTTGAGCTTCTTCAACTTTAACCCCATGGTTTCTTGGATAACTCTTCCTCTTCTCTTCCTAGTCAAATACCACCATTTTACACCATTAACCCTGTCTCCTACTGTTCCCTCTCTCAGGCTCCTTTTTTTCCTTTACCTCTACAGTTTCTTTACATTTTCTTGGCTCCTAAGGTTACATCAGGATATGTGGGGACTTGGTGATATAAAACAACTCAACAGTCAGGAGAAGTAAACGCCATATGAGCATGGTGATAAGAAACGGAAACTTAATAGTGCTGGGAAACAGAAAACTAGCCCTGGAGAGATAGGAACCTGACAGTTCTGGGAAATTGAAACCTAAAATGCTAATTAAGTCCTGTGGTCATGTTAATCAAAGCCCGTGGTGGAGTAAAGGGAGGGACACTCAATGCTCACAAATGTATATAAGGACTTGGCTAAACCTTACTAAATGAGCTCCTGCTGGACAAGACTCCCTGCCTCCTTGGTGGTTCCTTGGGAACAGAGGGTTGGGGCAGCAGCGCACTCCCCCTCCTCGGTCCCCATCATGCTGCATGCAGGGAAGGACCACCGCAACTGGTGCCCCATGTGAGGAAAACATGAAAGAGATACCAGCTGAGGCCAATCAGTCTTTCAGGGTGAGTGAGACCCTTAGTATGGGTAATGCAACTTCTAAGACGCATGCATGAGCTGGCTCTGAAGGCGTTGCATTATATGCTTAAGAGCTGAGGGCTAGACGTTTCAGATTCTATAGCCAACCAGGTCTTGGAGACTGTGACTCTTTTGGCCTCATGGGTTCCTGCAGCCAACCTGTTCTTGGCAGATACCTGGGAAAGGGTTGAGGGATTGGCTAAGAAAAGGGAACTGCACTTTGGGATTGAACCCCCTTTGGGATTGTATCCCACTATATCGGCCCTTAAAGGGTGCTTTGGGGGACACATTCCCACTCAGGAGGGGGAGGCTAGGGATGGAGGTGCCCTCCCTCTCCATGAGGAAGAGGGGGAGATTAAAAATGAGGAAGACTGGGCTGGGTTTGATGAGGAGAGGAGCAAGGCTGGGGCACGAAAATACCGAGTTGAGGCTATGGCAGCTGACCTCAAGTCTCAACTGTCCCTAGAGGTGGAAGAGGCCAAGATGGGGAAGCAGATCCCTCAAAGGGAGGTCGGAGAGGCTAAAGGCCCTGAGACAGTCCCCCATTGCCAACAGGATAATTATCAAACCCTCCAGTGGGGCCCAGCCAGCCTCTGGCCAGGGGAACATGCCGTTCATTTGGGCTCCCCTCCGGTGCCTACAGCACCACAATGGCTGACGTATGCAGAAGCATGTCCTGTCAAGGCCCCACAGCCCTCCCGATCTCCGTGCCAAGCCTTCCCTGTTAACTTGGTCCCAGGACCAGGAAGACCCAGGGATTGGTACCCCTGGGAGGCCAAGGATCTCAAGGAATTGAGGGCAGCTGTGGCGCAGGACGGCCCTAATTCGCCCTGGGTCAATACTCTATTGGAGGACTTGGTTCACCAGCCCTGCATGCCCAGAGACTGGTATGACCTGACCAGAGCAGTTCTTTCAGGAATACTTTTTGTTAAATTGCAGGCACTATTTAAAAAGGAATGCTGGGTTACAACAGAACAAAACCAAACAGTCAATCCCCCAATCCATTTTACATATGGGCAGCTGTCCAGCACCTCTGATTGCCATTCAACCGTGGAGCAGCAAGCGACACTCCCTCCCTTGTACAGAGAGCAAGTAAAGACCGCAGGCTTGTCAGCATGGAAGAAGCTTAATGAGGGCCCGATGGAGGACCCTATAATAAGATTGAGACAAAAGCCCTCCGAGCTGCTTCCTAAATTCATAGATAGGGTGCAGAACAGTTTGATACAGAAATTGCCTCCCGGGCCTTTGCGGGACGAATTTGTAAGAGTTACGGTGTGGGACAGCATGAATCAGGATCACAGGGCGGCTTGCTCCTGGCTTAAAAATAACTCCATGAGTCTGTGGATTGTGGCCTCCCAGGTTGTAGGAACCCAATCTCATGAGATTCATACACTGACTAATGCAGAAGCCATGGCACATGCCCTTGCAACCACCCAGATGACACGGCTAAAAAAGGGGAAGGGGGAAAGTGTTTTAACTGTGGAAAAAGAGGGCAGTTTAAGCGAGACTTCCCTGAAAAAAAGGGACAAACCCTGAAACAGGGGGACCAGATAGGTATCAGGCCAAAAACACCCTGTCCTCGCTACAAAAAAAAAGAAATCATTAAAAAAAATTGCAGTTCTAAGTTTAATATTACTAAAAAACCTTTAAACTAGTTCCAGAGCAGCCTCTAGCCCCGTTATCAAAAAAACAAAAACAAAACAAAAAAAAAACCTGAGACAAAAATAACTCAGACCAATTGGACGGTTCCCATTTACAAAGGCCTCAGGCCCAAAATAAACATCTTCATAGGGGGAAAAATAATTTCACTGTCTCATCGATACTGGGACAGATCATATCATACTTAAAAAAGAGGAGGTACCTAGTAAATGGCCTCTAAAACCCAGCCCACAAGTTTTGGGCATGGGCAGGCTTGCTAGAGCCGAGGAGGTGCAGGGGCTGATAGAGTGGAGGGATGCAGATGAATCTAGAAGCGAGATCCAGCCCCTAGTGGCATCCAGGTTGCAGTCCAGTTTGCTTGGCCAGGACCTTCTAGGCCAAATGGATGCTGTGTTGACCCCAGAAAATAAGACATTTTATAAAGACCTCTTAAAACAAAAAGAGTTCAACAGACTCCCCAAAAAATTTAAAAAAACTAAAACACAAAAGTTCTCAAACGTTCATAATTATCAGGGAGAGCACGATAAGATCCCCTGGGTTCACCCCCAATTCTAAAGGCCACTGCCCCTCAGGTTCTGGCTATCCGATGGTCCCCAGGGGCGCCGGTATGGGTGGAGAAGTGGCCACTATCTGAAACAAAGTTACAGGCTTTAAAAAAAATTATACAAAAACAATTACAACTGGGTCACATCCAGCCTTCTGTAAGCCCGTGAAACACACCCGTTTTTGTTATTAACAAGGCCTCTGACAAATGAAAAATGCTACAAGATTTGCATAAAATCAATACTAGGATGACCCTAGTGGGTACACCCCTAAGGGGACTGCCTTGGATCCCTGCTATTTCCTCAGATTTGTTTCTTATAGTTATAGACATTAAAAATTGTTTTTCCCTATTCCTCTACAACCCCAAGATTGTAAAAAGTTTGCTTTCTCCATACCTTCCACCAACTTTAAAATGCCTGATGAGAGGTATAAATGGACTATTTTAACCCAAGGTATGGCCAATAGCCCAGCATTCTGCCAAAGCTATGTGAAGACCCTTTTGGAGCCTGCCCTCTTACTCCCTCACACCATTGTGTATATTTAAATGGATGATATCATCCTGGGAGCCCCGAACCCCCAACAATTAAGACAATTATGTGGGGTTACCTAAAAGTGTCTACAGACAGGCAGGCTCCACATATCCGCTGATAAAATACAAACTGTTACGCCCTTTCAAATCCTGGGAACCGTACTTTCTTTGGAGGCAGTAAATCCTTTAAAACCACAATTGTCTGTCAAGCCCACCATTACCCTGATGGAGCTAATAAGACTATTAAAAAAAATTAATTGGCTGAGAGCCTAGATACCTATTTCCACTGAGACCTTAAAACCGCTGTTTCAATTGCTAATAAAAAAACAGCTTTCAAAACTAATTCACTTGGTTTGTCAACACCTACATGTCTTACATAAAGTCCAGGATGCCCTGGACCAAGCCCAACTCACCCGGTACACACCTAGTAAAGATCTTGAGTTGTGGGTACTCCCTGCCGAGACTTTGATGACGTCTGTCCTTACACAGGATGGAAAGCCCCTTCAATGGGTACATGCCTCTCTAGGAGGCCTGCCATGGGTTTATACACCCATGGATCAGTTAGCTGACTTGATTAAAAAGGGGCGTGACGTGGCCCTAAAACATTATGGCACAGACCCTCTTAAAATTGTTATCCCTTATTGGCTTAAAGATTTTAAATGGTTTTACAAAAATAACAATCAAGTGGCCATAGCCTTGAAAGGGTTCCTGAAAAATTTGGACTGTCATTATGGCCCTCATAAATGGATAACCTCCTTTCGCGCCCTTTCCTGGGACACACCCCAGCTCTTTGTTAAGGAGCCGTTAGTAAAAGCCCATAACGTTTTCACTGACAGGGACAGGTTTGGAGCTGCAATAATAATATACCCCAAAACAAATAAAACATCAAAAAATATATTCATACTTATGATGGGTCAGCTCAGTTCAAGGAGCTTATAGCTGTTACTCTGGTCTTGACAAAGGTAAATAAACCCATAAATTTGTTTTCTGACAGCCTATCCATAGTTAACCTTCTTCCAGGACTACTAGGTTCTCACATCTGACTGGATGGGAACCCTATCACCCCCTTCATGATTCAGACTCACATGCTGTTTTTTTAAAAAAAGCCCCTATCTTCCTACAACACCTTAGGGGACACCAAGGATTGCCTGGGCTTCTTCCCAGGGCAATGCTGAGACAGACAAAATGGCTTCCACCCAAATTATGACAATGGGCTTAAATCAGACTCAGGGGTTACACGACCTCACACATGTAAATTGGCAGGGGCTCCATGAGAGATTCCCTCAGATCCCCATTAAAGACCTAAAAAAATCATACAAACCTATAAATCTTGTCAACCCTTTCTACAGGTGCCACCTTTACAACAACCAGATATAAACCCAGGGGACTCAAACCTAATTCTTTATGATAAACAGATGTCACACATTATGCTCCTCTTAAAAAACTTAAATATATTTTTATATCTATTGATACATTTTCACATGCCTGCTGGGCCACTGCCCATGCAGGAAAAAAGTCTAAACATGCTCAATCTCACTTTCTCCAGTGCTTTGCTACATTGGGACTTCCCCAAAAAATCAAAACTAATAATGGCCCATGTTTTGTAAATAAGAGTTTGCAGGAGTTTTTCCTGCTTTGAAATATCCAACATAGTACAGGGATTCCTTATAATCCCCAAGGCCAAGCTATTATAAAACACAACCATCAAAACCTTAAAATTCAATTACAAAAAGAAAAAAAAAAATTAAGTCCCCATCAACAGTTGGGACTGACACTTTTCACAATTAATATTTTAAATTTGACCAAGGACCACCCCCTCCCAAGATTTCAAAGACACTGGGGACAATTAAACCCAAAACCCCAGGTTAAAATCAAATAAAAAAAAAAGGACCCTGTGACATCCCAATGAAAAGGGCCAAACCCACTCTTAACAGTAGGGAGGGGATATGGATGTGTCTTCCCCATGGGGAAAACAAAACCTATTTAAATACGTACTAAAAACATTAAACATTTTCCCTCACAGGACAATAAATGGGACAAAAATAACCAATAAAAAAAAAAAAAAAAACCTATGGTGACACAACTTCATGACTAACAAACACCAACAAAAACAAAAGGTTAAACATGTAAACCAGGGGATAAATGCCCTTGAAAAGGCCTTTCTCTCTCTCTCTCTCTTACAAAACATAAAACAGAAAATCCTCCTGATGCTGGCCCTCGCCCTTAACTGTCTACAAATAAAAAGGCAAGCCTATGGGTTAGACAACACAAATCAACCCCAAAAGGTCACCTGGTTGGTGATCAATGTGGCCACATCAGATGCCATCAATAAAACTACCCAGATCACCTCCCCCCCTTTCTACATGGTGGCCATACCGGCAATTTGACCTCTGTGATCTTGCAGCTGGATCTTGGGATGTGAACAGACAAATAGGCCCGGAAAAAAACAGGCTGAAATGTGAAGACAGCAGAAAGGAATACACCCTGCCACTCGTGGGATCCCCTAATTCTCCTGGCTGCTCGCTTGCCCTTAAAAGACATGCATTGCTGTTGACAACATTCTGTGTCTGTCCTGGGTCCAATAAAACTACATCGCAATTACATACTTGTGGGGCGGGGGGTGGATGCCTTTTATTATATAAGCTGGAGATGTAAAAACACAGGGATGGGGTACTGGCTTAAGGATAAAAAATCCATTCATGTTAATAAAATCAAACAACTGTCTAAAAACCCATTATATGGGCGATGTACAAACTATCATTATAACCCCATACAAATCAACTTTACAAAACAAAAAAATAAATAAATAAATAAAATAAAAAACTAAAAAAATGTTTGGGTTAAAACTCTATGTCTCAGGATACGACCCCGTCCTCCTACTCATGATCAGGAGGGTTGTTGAACCCCTGCCTTACCAGGAAATGGTGGGTCCACCCGGTTCCCACCACCAAGGCCCACCAGCCCTACACATGTCGCTACTAGCCCAGTGCTCTACACTAACATCCTGGTGTCAAAAACATCTGTGCCTAGAGACCCTGGTCCAGGCTTAAGTGGGACCATGCATGAGGACATTCGTCAGGCAATACAGCTTGCTTACACTTTTCTCAATGCCTCTAGACCTAAACTTGTTGACCCATGCTGGCTGTGCCTAGACACTAGCTCTCCAATGGTGGAGGCCCTGGGGACAATAAAAAACTTCATAAACACTACTCGCAGTGATCAGTGCCAATGGGGTGGGATCAACATAAAAACTGGCGGGCTCACCCTGTCTCTTAAATATGATAAAAATATGACCTGTGTTACCCATGGACACCATGCTGGACACTCCTGGGGGCACTGTCAAAACATCACTTCAACAGGAGGTAACTGGGTAATCCCTTCCGAGCCTTCATATTATTGGCTGTGCCAAAAATCAGGTTTGACACCTTGCCTTTCTCTTGCAGTGTTGCGGCAATGGGGTGGGGAGGACATGTGCGCCCTGGTCTTCCTCTTCCCTTATGTCATTTATCAATCCGCTGAGAAAATGCAGGGCCGGGAGATACATTTACAATAAAAAAATAAGTTACTTTCCATGGTTGTGGTCTCCACACTTGTGGGCCTTGGAGCTGGGAAAACAGCCCTTGGAGCTACATACTTAATTATGGTGCAAAAAGACCTCCAAAAAATCAAGACAAATATAAATGCTAGCCTAAATAAAGTTAAGACAGCCATCAGGTTTCTCCAGGAGTCGCTTTCCTCTCTAGCTCAAACAGCTTTACAAAATAAAAAAGGGCTCAATCTTCTGTTTCTTCAACAAGGTGATGTATACAAAGCCCTCAAAAAAAAAAAAAAATGCTGTTTCTATACTGATAATTCAAAAATAATTATGGACAATCTTAACAAATTAAAAAAAAAAAAAAACTTAAACAGGCATCAAAAAAACAAAAGTCCTGACACCAACAGTGATTCACTGCCTCACCATGGCTCACTACCCTTATTTCTACTCTGTCAGGGCATCTCATAATCCTTATACTCCTCTACACTAGAAACCCCTGTATAATTAATAGACTTATAAATTTCATAAAAAAATAAAACACATACAATTAATGATGTTGCAAGTTCAATATAATTGTCTGCCCATTTCTCCCCTAAAAACATCAGCCTAACCAAAGGCAAAACACTGGCTTACCTAAATCAAGGTCTGGCCAGTTACCAGAGCTCTTCCACAGGCCCTAATAAAGTTCGGCCAGTTTACAGGGGGCTTTCCCAGGGCCCCAATTTAAAAAAAAAAAAAAAAAAAAAAAAAAATGTGGGACTTGGTGATAGAAAACAACTCAATAATCAGGAGAAGTAAAGACCATATGGCATGGTGATAAGAAATGGAAACCTAACACTTCTGGGAAACAGAAACCTAGCCCTGGAAAGATAGGAACCTGACATCTCTGGGAAATTGAAACCTAAAATGCTAACTAAGTCCTGTGGTCATGACCAATCAAACCCCAGGGTGGAGTAGAGGGGGGGACACTCAATCCTCACAAATGTATATAAACACTTGCCTAAAGCTTAATAAACAAACTCCTGCTGGACAAGACTTCCTGCCTCCTTGGTGGTTCCTTGGGAACAGAGGGCTGGGGTGGCAGCTCACTCCCCCTCCTCGGCCCCCATCATGCTGCGTGTGGGGAAGGACCCCCACAAGGATATATACTCACATATAAGGATTTGGTGTGAAGAACTACAAATGAGGAGTACATGTTTCACTTGTTTTTTCTGAGTCTATGTTACTTCACTTAGTATTACAGTTCCTGCACATCTGTCACATCCATCGACATAGTTTCTTATTTTATGCTAAGTATGTATCCTTATATATACAGAGAGGTTATACCCATAAGCATTCATCAAAGAAGCTTTTATTTTTGCAACAGATGCATACTATTACACAGCTCCACAACTGGTCAAACACAGAGAATAAGTGTTTGTGAGATGCCCAGCCAAAGTGACACATGTACAGTGGAACCTCTACACAGAAGGTTCAGGGCCCATAGTGGAACAGGAGGTAGAGAGAATATTAGTGCATCTCTCAACTCTCACCAGTGAAGCTTCTTTATGCAACAGAGTGTGATGAACACAAAAGGCAACAGATGGCCAAAATGAAGAGAATAAGAGACTGTCGAGTTGCTGTTCCTGAATAGGACTACTATATTAAACCTCACACACCCAGACTCAGGGATGTATGAAATCTACTGCGGAGGCTATGAGTGTGGATCATGCAGATTTCAGTGCTTGCTTATCAATCTGCTTTAATGCCTTCCTTCTAAATGAATGGACTTCTCAAGCTATGCTTCACGTGTTAAATTGCCCTAACTTCTTAAAATACTGGAATTCCATTTTTCTTAAAGAAATGCTTTGGTTTTAAATCCCCTCCATTTTCTGAACCCTGTTTTTTTTCTTTTTTTCTTCTTCTCTCACATCCTCATAACACAAATTTTACCTACTTGTCTTCAGCCTGGCTCCTTCTAGTCTTGCTTTCCTTTTGTTCCTTGTCATCCCTTAATTTTAAGCATTTAGTGGACTTCAGACTCCTGTCTCTCCCTGTGGGTTTTTTTTTTTCTTTTGCTGATGCTAATATACAAGAATATTCTTTTATTCAAAATAATTTGGCAAAACAGATTGCATTGGAACATTTACTTTACAGTAAGTATTTCAGAAGCTATTAATGAAGAAAATGTAATGTTGTAGGTTATAGTGATGTATTCTGCTCATTTACCAAGAAAGATGTAGAATAACCTAAAATAATTAAAAATTAGATACATCTTATTAGGTATCACTATTAGTGATAGTTTTACTTTGCAATAAAGCTGCTTATTATAATAGTTATAGGGGACACAATTAGCAATAACTAAAGCTAAAAATTTATTGGCTACATTGCTATTTTGAGGGAATAGAGCTTACTCATTTGGTTCTTGCTAGATGCTGTAATGATGGGGCTTTTGTGATAACAAGTCTATATTTTGGTACATTTTCTTTAGCAGAAGATGAATATTGAATAGACTTAATTTGAACTGCTGAAAAACATCTTTGGTAGACTTAATGAATGAATATAATATGAATTTAGCAGAAGAGCTCTGTTTTCAAAATTATATTAAAGATTATATTCTCTTTGGCATTGCATGTTTTTCTTAAATCTTACATAGTTTTAAAATAAGAAAGTTGGCAGTTGCATGGTAGGATGTAGATTTAGTGATTACTGTCTTTTTCTGGTGGACTTTTTTTTTACATTTTATTTAATATTATTATTATTGTTGTTATTATTATTATTTGTCTTTTTGAAGCAGGGTCTCCCTGTAGCCCCAGCTGTCCTGGAACTCACTATGTAGACCAGGCTGGCCTTGAGCTCACAGAGATCTGCCTGCCTCTGCCTCCCAGGTGCTGGGGCTATAGGCGTTGCCACCAAGCCTGGCCTACATTTTATTTTTATAAAAACAATATTTTAACATATAATATGGAAAAAGCTCTACACTGAATTGTTTACATGTATCAATTCATTATATAATTACTCTGAAAGATAATAGCAAGCTATATATAGGACTTTTAGATTTATCTACAATTCTGTAAAGATTCTGTTGGAAAAGAGAAGTAGGTCCTATAAGTATTGTTCATATATCTTGAGAATGCATCTTTGTAAATAAGATCCTATTTCTTTTTTCTTTTTTTATGTACTTTTTCTTTTCTTTTATTTATTTTTTTTTATGGGGCTTTTGGCTACTCTAACATTTCCCCTCTGAAGAGGTAACCCTAAAGTCTTTTAAGGATTAGATAAAAGCTCCCAAATACTTTCAACATTAGTGCCTTTGGAAAGCAGTATGTTGCTAAGGGGCCCAAGGACATACCTCTTATTCTTATCACACCATCCTCTGAAAAGGTTACCCAACTTGCCAATAGGGAATCAGGACGCAGACCACTCTGGCTTCTTCCATGCTGAACAGGGACTCAGGGTGAGGCAATTGGAGTACCCCTTCAGTGGGTCAATCTAAAAGACTCCTAAATTGTATAACTCTTATCTGTAGGGGGAAAACAAAGTCCTTGATTGGTAAATAGGAAATGTGAAGGAGAAGTAAAAACAAGAGTAATTAACATTACAAGTTCTAGACAGGGAACTAGAAAAATGTAAGTACAGGGCAATTTTCAAATGTTCATGAGAGTCCATTGGAAATTCTTGACAAGGGCTTCTGAAAGCATGCCTCTATTGGGTTCCTCTTCATTTTTCTTTTGTCTACCAAGGCTGGACTCGGGAGTGATGCATTCAGGATTTGCTTTCAGGTATTTTGATAGCTGTTGGAGTGTTTAGAATCAGTGTCAGTTCCCTCTCGAAGGCTTCTAGATAGGTGGAGAAAACAAATTTATCCATCAATTTAAAACAATAGCTGGTTTTCTCCCTTAGCTACAGGTGGGCACTACAGTATTGTAGACCAAGATTTGTAGTCTTACATCTGAGCAGCACTTTCTGATTAGGAACAAAATCATCAATGAGAAATAACTGTCTAAATAACTTTTTATATGGACTTAAGTCTGATGTCTGGGAAGTGTGATCCCTTGAACTCTTAAAGAAATATACTGATGACTTTACTCTTTGGTTATACTTTCCTTTTGGGTGTTTAAGACCATACAGTTGGCCCAAATAAATCAATTTATTTTTAAACTTAAAGCCATTTGAGGATCTGTTCCTCAGGGTTCACATGGGCTTTGGGGGAGCTCTTTGCTCCTTTCTTTCATCAGTTCCATCTATGTGAAGAAAAGTCAAAGGTCCTGCTCGACCATGTTGGCTTCACTTGAAAACATGAATGAGATGTTTCCTCTGAGTTGAGCTTCATCTTTGTAGACTGGACACTGGTTCGAGTCCATCTTGTGGGGTCTCCATGTCCTCTCTGAACAAGAGGACAGGTGACTCACCACAGTTACAGGACATTTTGAGACATGTTCTAGAGTCCCGAGGAAAATAGTCGACCTTGAAGGGCAAGGGGCAAAAACTGTCCTTTAAGTCCTTCTGACCAGATTAGTATAAGCCTCAAAGTATGACTCTTAAACATCTAATAGGGTTAGTTCCACCAGTTTGGTACTTTTAACTACCATGTGCTATGTATATAAGGTTTAGAAAAAAACAACAACAACAACAAATATTCTCATTTAAACCTTGACTAGGTATATATTTTGTTTTGTAAACTAGTTGATTAAACTATGACAGTGGAAATTTTAAGATTGCAGACCTTCATCATTTGTTTAGGCCTTCTCATTTTTTTCTATTTTGGAAAATATCTCCATTTCTACATCTTTTTAACATCTTTTTTTTTTTTGGTCTTTTTGAGACAGGGTCTCCCTGTAGCCCCAGCTGTCCTGGAACTCACTATGTAGACCAGGCTGGCCTTGAATTTATAGAAATATGCCTGCATCTGCCTCCAAGTGCTGGGATTAAAGGTGTGTGCCACCACTACCGGCTCCTTTTAATATCTTTTAGAGTCTTATTTTCTTCTTTTGTTTAGTAATTATGATACATAATCACAGTAACAAACTTTCCATCTGTTGTGAGAATTATTTTCCTGGGGATGCTAAGCAATGTTTATTTCCTTTAAGGTTCTAATGTCAAGCCAATGTTTGATTAATGCTTACTGGGGAACCAATGAATTTATTGAGCTTACTTACCAAGAGAACTGAGGGGTTTCTGATGTGTATGTTTGACCTGAGGGTACGCACACTGGAAAACAGTTACCCAGCATGGGTCATGACTTCTCTTCCTAGCCTTCCCGAGATTGTATAATTTAGCCCTCCCCAAATACAGGAGACATGTTTGATTATGGCCAAATTACATACGGTTGGCTGGGAAGAGTGGCTGGATACTCCAGTGAGGGTCCAATGACCCTGCTTGTCCCTTCTTTAATAAATGAGCACAACCATCACCAAGCCCAATTGTGATGATGTTTAGCAATCAGGCACAGCAGAAGCCATGATGATGGTAGTTATTTCATGCAGAAGAGACTACTATACAGCATCACTTTATTAAAAGGACTTGGAATTTAAAAAGATTTGGTGCTTGGAGCCACATATTAGGGAGAACATATGTTGTTTGTTTTTCTGAGTCAGTGTTACTTCACTTAATATAACAGTTTCTAGACCCATCCATTTACCTACAAATTTCATTATTTCATCTTTACTGCTGAATAGAACTCCATTGTGTAAACATACCACATTTTCATTAAACACTCATCAATGAGGGGCACTTAAGTTGCTTACATCTCTTAACTATTTTGAGAATAGCAGCAACAAACATGGTTGTACAAGTGTCTCTACATTAGGATGAGTCCTTTGGGAACATGCCAAGAAATGGTATAACAGGGTCATATGGTAGGTTCATTTGTAGTTTTTTAAGAGTTCTCCATACTGTTTTCCATAGGGGTTGCATAAGTTTGTAATCCCACCAGCAGTGAATGAGCATTCCCCTTTCTCCACATCATTGTCAACATTTGGTATCATTTGTTATCTTGATCCTAGCCAGTCTGAATGGGGTAAAGTGGTACCTTAGGGTGGTTTTTAATTTGCATTTTCCTAATTACTAATGATGTTGAACACTTTTTGAGATGTGTCTTAGCCATCTTTATTTCTTCCTTTGAGAACTCTGTTTAGAACTTTAGACCAACTTTTATTTGGGCCATTTGGTTTCTCTATTCTTTGTTTATTGAGTTCTTATGTGTCACTGGTGAAGATTTTTTCCCATTCTGTGGGTTTTCTCTTCACCTTTTGGATTGTTTCTTTTGCTGTACAGAAGATTTTAGTTTAATGAGGTCCCACTTGTTGACTGTTGACCTTAAATCCTGACCAACTTCTGTCTGCTTTAGAAAATCCTTTCCTACATCTATATCTTGTAAGTTACTGTCAATATTTTCTTCTAATAATTTCAGGGTTTCCAGTTTCACATTGAGGTCTTTGAACCATTTGAAATTGACATTTGTGCAAGGTGAAAGATAAGGATCTAGTTTCATTCAAAAGATGTCTGTTAAGTCAATTTGATGTACTGTATCATCATTTAATTCAAACATCTCTCTGTTTATTCTTTGTCCAGTTGACTTGTCTAATGGAGACAGTGGGGTATTGAAGCCCCATACTATTGCTGATTTGGAGTTAATCTGTGTCTTAAAGTCCTGTAGTGTTGTTTTAATGAATTTGGGTGCACTACAGTTTGGTGCATATATGCTAAGGACTGTAATATCTTCTTGGTCAATTGTTCCTTTGATCAGAATGAAGTGACCATCCTTATTTCCCCTAATTAGGTTTATTTTGAAGTATATTTTGTCAGATATTAGAATTGCAACCCCTGCTTGTTTCTTAGTGCCATTTGCTTGGAATATTCTTTTCCATCCTTTTACCTGAAGGTCTTTGAAGGTGAGATGGGTTTCTTGCAGACAGCTAAGAAATCAATTTTGTTTCTTAATCCATTCATTTACCCTGTGTCTTTTGACTGGGAAGTTCAGTCCATTGATATTTAGGGTTATTTTGAAGGATGTGTATTTGTTGCCATCATTTTGATTGTTGTTCATGTTCTCTGTCTAATTTTGTGTTTCCTCATTGCCCAAGTGTATAGTTGTTTCTCTGCTTTCTGTATCACTTCAATATTCTTTGAAGGGCTGGTTTTATGGACATGTATTCTTTCAGGCTATTCATGTCATGGAAGATTTTTCTTTCCCTCTCAATTATAATAAATATTTTTGCTGGGTAAAGTATTCTGGGCTGGCATCTATTGTCATGTAGAACTGGAAATACCTTGGTCCAGGCTCTTCTAGCTTTCATAGTTTCCATTGATAAGTCAGATGTAATTCTGATAGACATTCCCTTTGTATGTGACTTGTTGTTTTTCTTTTGCTGCTTTCAGTATTCTCTCTTTGTTCTATACATTTAGTGAAATGTCTATCATATGTCATGGGGAGTTTCTTTTCTGATCCTATTTGGTACAGGCTGAAAAAAATACATGTCCACAAAACCGGCCTCTCAAAGAATACTTGAAACAATATAAAGACTGCAGAAAGGAACAACTATACCCAAGGAGTAACAGAAAGAAACTAAATGAAGGTATAACTGTGGAAACACAAAATTAGACCAAGAATCCAAACAGAAATAAAAATTACTGCAACCAATACACATCTTTCAATAATAACATTAGTCATTAAATATCAATGCACTGAACTTCCCAGTCAAAAGACACAGGCTTAGTGAATGGATTAAGAAACAAAATTCATCTTTTTGCTGTCTTCAAGAAATCCATCTCACATTCTTAAGGTGAAAGGATGGAAAAGAATATTCAAAGCAAATGGAACTAAGAAACAAGCAGGGGTTGCAATTCTAATATCTGACAAAATGGACTTCAAATGAAAGCTAATCAGAAGAGATAAAGAGGGTCACCTCATTCTATTCAAAAGAACAATTAACCACGAAGACATTACAATCATGAACATATATGCACCAAACTCTGGTACATAAAATCAACACTAAGAATTTTAAGACACAGATTAACCCCAACTCAGTAATATTAGAGGACTTCAGTACTCCACTGTCTTCATTAGTAGATCAATCAAACAAAGAATAAGCAGAGAGAATCTGAATTAAATGATATCATATATCAAATGCATCTAACAGACACTTACCAAATATTCCACCTAAGCACCAAAGAACACACTTTCTATTCAGCATCACATGGAACATTCCCAAATATTGACTGCATACTGGAATACAAAAAAAACCTCAAAAAATACAAAAAAGTAAAAGAAAGAAAGAATTCTATGCATTCTATCAGACCACAGTGCAATAAAACTTAAAATCAACACTGGAAGAAGCCCTGTTAACTACACCAACTCATAGGAATTAAGCAACACATTCCTGAATGATGACTGGGTTAGAGGAGTAATTAAGAAATAAAATGTTCCTGGAATCAAGTGGAAAGGACAATACAAAATAACAAAACCTCTGACCTCTGGGACAATTTAAAACCAGTCCTAAGAGGGAAGTTTATAGCTCTAAGTGCCTACATTTAAAAAATCAGAAAGATGCTGGGTGTGGTGGTACATGCCTTTAATCCAAGCACTTGGGAGGCAAAGGCAGGTGGATCTTTATGAGTTCGAGGCCAACCTGGTCTACATAGTGACTTCCAGGGCAGCTTGGGCTACAGGGAGACCCTGTATCAAAAAGACAAAAAAGAAAAAAAAAATTCAGAAAGAGCACAAATAATTGACTCTGGAAAGGCTAAAACAAATAAAAACCAAATCCAGCAGATGAGAAGAAAAAAAAATCAGAGCAGAAAATAATAAAATAACAAGAAAGAAAACAATACAAAGAATCAGAGAATCTAAGAGCTGGTTCCTTGAAAAGCTAAACAAAATAGACAGACCCTTGGTCCAGTTAACCAAAAGAAAGAAACAGCCAGTTTATATAAACAAAATTAAATACAAAGGGGAACTGTCACAACAGACACCATAAAGCCCCAGACCATTATAAGGGAAACTTTACAAACATATACTCTATTAAATATAAAAACCTAAAAGAAATGGAGATCTAAAATCATGAGATCCACCAAAGCTAAACCAAGAAAAGAACAACACTTTAAACAAATCAACAACCTATAAGAAAATTGAAATAGCAATACAAAACTTCTCAACTAAAAGAAGCCCAGGCCCAGATGGATTGACAGTAGAATTCTACCAGATACGTAAAGAAGATCTACAACCAGTACTACCTAAATTATTCAGAAAAAAAATAGAAGCAGAGGAGAACTCTCAAATTCCTTCTATGAAGCCATAGTCACTCTTATATGAAAACTGGGTAAAAATACAATCAAAACAGAAAACTATAGACCCATCTCTACAATGAATATAGATTCAAAAATCCTCAATGAAATACAAACTGCATACAAAAAAATATCAAAAAGATTAGCCACCATGACCAAGTTAGCTTTATTTCAGAAATGCAGGGATGGTTCAATATGAGCAAGTCCATAACCATTATAAATCATGTAAATGGACTCAGAGACAAAACACACATCTCAATAGATGCAGAAAAGTCAGAATGCATTCATGACAAAAATACTAAAGGGAATTGGACTGGAGGGAACATACCTCAACATAATTAAAGCTATATACAACAAATCCATAGCCCACATCATTCTAAATGGAGAAAAACTTGAAGCATTCCCATTAAAATCGGGAACCAGACAAGGATGTCCACTATCTTTACTCCTTTTTATATAGTGCTTGAAACTCTTGCTAGAGCAATAAGACAAGAGAAGGAAATTAAAGGAGTACTAATTGGAAAAGAAGAGGTAAAGTTGTCTCTTTTTGTAGATGATATGATACTATATCTTAGAGATCCAAAAAATTCCACCAGAAAACTCCTAGAACTGATTAAAAATTTCAGTAAAGTGGCAGGTTACAAAATTAAACTGCAAAAATCAGTAGCCTTTCTATAAACCAATAACAAGTAATTGGAGAAAGAGTACATGGAAACACTTCCATTCACAATAGCCTCAAAAAAACAAAACAAAAACAAAAACAAAAAACCCAAACAAACAAAAACAAAGCAAAACAAAACATTGTGGAATAAACCTGACCAAAGATATGAAACATCTCTACAATAAAATTTAAAAATCTTATAATAAAAAGATTGAGGAAGACACCAAGATGGAAGGACTTCCCATGATCATGAATTGGAAAAATTAATATTGTGAAAATGAGCACCCGACCAAAACCAATATATAGATTCAATGCCATCCCAATCGAAATCTTAATGACATATGTATTAGTTACTTTTCTGTTGCTGTGATAGAAACACCATGATGAAGGTATTTATAAAATGAAGAGGGTTTTTTTGAGCTTATGGTTCCAGGGGAATAACAGTAGGTCATGGTGGGGAGACATGGTGACTCTAGCTGGACAGTCACCAGCAGCTCACTCACATCTTTAAGCAGACACAGGAAGCAGGAGAGCAACTTGAGATGTGGCAAGGCTTAAGAATTCTCTACATGCAGCTAGCCGTTCTCAGTGATGTCCTTCCCCCAGTATGGCCACACTTTCTAAAACCTCCCAAAAGAGCACCATCAACTGGAGGAAAAAAATGTTCTAATACTTGGAGTCTTTAGGGGACATTCTCATTCAAACCACCACATAGCACTAGTTACTTTTCTGTTCCTGAGATAGAAACACCATGACCAAGGGAACTTATAAAAGGAAGAGTTTATTTGAACTTATGGTTGCAGAGGAGCAAGAATCAAAGGTAGCTGGAGGACGAACAGAAGGTAAGCTCCTACATCTTTAAGCAGGCACAGGAAGCAGAGAGTGACTAGAGATCGGTCAAGGCTTAAGAGCTCTCTAAGCCTGTCCCCAAATGACACACTTCCTCCATCATGGCCAGACCTTCTAAGATCTCCCAAAACAGCAGCACCAACTATGGACAAAATAAATACTTGGAGCCTGTGGGAGACATTCTCATTCAAACCAATGCAATACACTTCACAGTGTTAAAAAAAAAAAAACACAAAAAAACGCAAGAACAAATGAAAGCCAATCCAGCAGAAGAGAAGAAATAACAAAAATCAGAGCAGAAATTAAAGAAATAGAAACAAAGAAAACAATACAAAGAATCAATAAACCTAAGAGCTGGTTCTTTGAAAAGCTAAACAAGATAGACAGACCCTTAGCCCAGTTAACCAAAAGAAAGAAAAAACAAATTCAAATTAACAAAATCAGAGATGAAAGGGGAAACTTCAAAACAGACACCCAAAAGAGCCAGACCATTATAAGGGAATATTGTAAAAACCTATATGGTACTAAATCTGACAGTCTAAAAGAAATGGATGGAACCTCCAAAGTTAAACCAAGAAGAGATCAACAGGTTAAACAGACCCATTACATATAGGGAAATTGAAACACTAATACAAAGTCTCCCAACTAAAAAAAAAAAAAAAAAAAAACAGGCCCAGATAGATTTACAGCAGAGTTCTACCAGATATTTAAAGAAGATCTCCAACCAATTCTACTTAAATTATTCAAAATGATAGAAATACATGGAGAACTTCCAATTTCATTCTATGAAGCCAGCATCACTCTAATAGCCAAACCAGGTAAAGATATAACCAAAAAAAGAAAACTATAGACCCATATCCTTACTGAACATAGATGCAAAAATTCTCAACAAAATACTTACAAAACAAAAAGATCATTCACCATGATCAAATAGGCTTTATCCCAGAGATGCAAGGATGGTTCAATATATACAAGTCAACAAATGTCATTAATCATATAAATGGACTCAAAGACAAAAACCACATCATCATTTCAATAGATGCAGAAAAGACTTTTGACAAAATTCAGCATTCATTTATGTTTCAAAGTCCTAGAGGGAATTGGACTGGAGGGAACATTGTAAATGGAGAAAAACTGGAACCATTCCCAATAAAATCAGGAACAAGACAAGATGTCCACTATCTCCACTCCTTTTCAACATAGTGCTTGAAACTCTTACTAGAGCAATAAGACAGGAGAAGGAAATTAAAGGAGTACTAATTGGAAAAGAAGAGGTCAACCTATCACTTTTTGCAGATGATATAGTACAATACCTAAGAGATCTCAAAAGTTCCACCAGAAATGTCCTAGAACTGATCAACACTTTCAGTATACTGGCAGGTTATAAAATCAATCTTCAAAAATCAGTAGCATTTCTACATACCAATAACAAGCACTTAGAGAAAGAATACAGATAAATGATCCCATTCCCAATTGCTGGAAAAAAAAATTAAATTATCTTGGAGTAAATCTGACCAAACATACGAAAGATCTCTATCATGAAAATTTTAAATTGAAAGAGATTGAGGGAGCTATCAGGATATGGAAGGACCTCCCATGCTCATGGATTGGAAGAATTAATATTGTAAAAATGACCATCCTACCAAAACCAATATATAGATTCAATGCAATTCCATTCAAAATTCCCATGACACACTCCACAGAACTAGAAAAATCCATCCTTAAATTCATATGGAGGCACAAAAGACCCTGGAGAGCCAAAACAATCCTGAGCACAAAGAGCAATGCTTGGGGGATAATTTTACAAAGTGCCAAGAACACACAGTGGAGGCAAAACAGCATCTTCAACAAGTGGTGCTGGCAAAACAGGATCTCCACCTGTAGAAGAATGAAACTAGATCCTTATCTTTCACCTTATACAAAAGTCAACTCCAAATGGATCAAAGGCATCAATGTGAAACTTGAAATCCTGAAACTATTAGAAGAAAATATTGGCAGCAACTTACAGGATATAGGTGTAGGAGAGGATTTTTCTAAATTAGACAGAAATTGCTCAGGGATTAAGGTCAGCAATCAATAAGTGGGACTTCATTAAACTAAAAAGCTTCTGGACAGTAAAAGAAACAATCAAAAAAGTGAAGAGAGTGAAGAGAAAGTCTATAGAATGGGAAAAAAATCTTCACCACTGACACATCTGAGAGAGGTTTAACATCCAGAATATATAAAGAACTCAAAATTAAAGAATCGAGAAACCAAATGACCCAATTAAAAGATAGGCTAAAGTTCTAAACAGAGTTCTCAAAGGAAGAAATAAAGGTGGCTAAGAAACTTCTGAAAAAATGTTCAACATTGTTAGTAATTAGGGAAATGCAAATTAAAACCACTCTAAGGTGGTTACCCCAATCAGACTGGCTAGGATCAAGAGAATAAATGATACCAAATGCTGGCGAGGATGTGGAGAAAGGGGAATGCTCATTCACTGCTGGTGGGATTGCAAATTTGTGTAGCTTCTATGGAAAACAGTGTGGAGAACTCTTAAAAAACTAAAAATGAACCTACCATATGACCCCGTTATACGACTCCTTGGTTTATACTTAAAGGACTCATCCTGTTGTAGAGAGCAATGTACAGCTATGTTCATTGCTGCTCTTTTCGCAATAGCTAAGAGATAGAAGCAGCCTAAATGTCCCTCAACTAATGAGTGATTAACAAAAGTGTGGTATGTTTACACAATGGAGTTCTATTCAGCAGTAAAGAAAGATCAAATAATTGACTTTGCAGGTAAATGGAGGATCTAGAAACTGTTATACTAAGTGAAGTCACACAGACTCAGAAAAACAAACAATGTATGTTCTCCCTCATATGTGGCTCCTAGCACCAAATCCGTCTAAATTCCAGGTCCTTTTAATAAGATGATGTTATACAGCAGTCCCTTCTACATGAAATAACTACCATCATCACAACTTCTGCTAAGCCTGATCGCTAAACATAGTCACAACTGGACTTATTGACTGTTGTGCTCATTCATTAAAGGAGTGGCAAGCAGGGTCCCTGGACCCTCACCTGAGTATCCACCCACTCTTCCCAGTCAACTAGTCCAGCCTTGGAAGATGAAAGAAAAATGAAGAAGAACCCAACAGAGGGATGCTTTTGGAAATCCTTGTCAAGAAACTCCAATAGACTCTCATATGAACATTTGAAAATTGCCCTGTTCTGGCTTTTTTCTAGTTTCCTGTCTAGAACTTGTAATGCTAGTTACTCTTGCCTTTACTTCTCTTTCACAATGCCTATTCATGATGAAGGACTTTCTTTTCCCCCTAGAGACAAGAGTTGTGCAATTTGGGAGTCTTTTAGATAGACCCACTGAAGGGGTACTACCATTGTCTCACCCTACATTCCTGTTCAGCATGAAAGAAGTCAGAGCGGTCTGTGTCCCTATTCCCTATTGGCAATTTGGGTAACCCCCTCAGAAGGTGGCATGATAAGAAGAGGAGGTAGGAATTGGCTAGGCAGTTAGGATAAAAAGTACCCAAAGAAATGTAGCCAGTTTCTGAGCTAAAAGTTGAAATGTCCTTGGGACTGCTAGCAACATACTCTGTTCCAAAGGCCAAAAATGTGAAAAGTATTAGGGAGCTTGTATCTAATCCTTAAAAGTTTTAGGGTTACCTCTTCAGAGGGGGTAATGTTGGAGGGGAGGGAGTGGGCATGGATTTGATCAAAACATCTTATATGCATGTATGAAACTTTCAATGAAGTTTTTGTAAAAGTTAAAAAAAAAAGAAATAGAATATTATGCCTGTAAATAAAAACTAGCCACACTCAAAAAAAAGAAAGAAAGAAAGAAAGAAGAAAGAAAGAAAGAAAGAAAGAAAGAAAGAAAGAAAGAAAGAAAGAAAAAGAAAAAGAAAAAAGCATTCTGAAATTCATGTAAGACCCTGGCAACCAAAGCAATCCTGAGCATAAAAAGCAATGCTGGGGGTGAGGTGGATTACTATACCAGATCTCAAACTACAATACACTGTATAGTTATAAAAACAACATGATACTGGTACAAACATACACATGTAGATCAATGTAATATGTTTGAAGATCCAAACATGGGTACACGCAACTTCAGCCACCTGATATTTGACAAGGTGTTGGGAACACATAGTGAAGGAATGACGTCTTCAGCAAATGGTTCTGACAAAACTGAATCTCCACCTATAGAAGAATGACACTAGACCTTTATCTTTTACCTTGCATAAAAGTCAACTCCAAATGGATGAAAGACCTCAGTGTGAAATTCAAAACTCTGAACTATTAGAAGAAAATATTGGCAGTAACCTATAAGATATAGGTATAAGAAAGGTCTTTCTAAATTGGACTTTAGGCCTCAGGAATTATGGGTCAATAATCAAGTGAGACCTCATTAAATTAAAATCTTCCATAAAGCAAAAGAAACAATCAAGAAAGTAAAGAGAAAACCCACAAAATCAGAAAAATATCTTCACCAGTGAAACATATGGCAGATGTTTAACATCCAGAATATATAAAGAACTCAAAAAACAAACAATCAAGAAAACAAATGACCTAATCAAAAGATGGGCTACAGATCTAAACAGAGCTCTCAAAAGAAGAACTAAAGATTGATAGGAAACATCTTAAACATTATTCAACATCATTAGTAATTAGGGAAATGAAAATTAAAACTACTTTAAGATTTCATCTTACCCTGGTCAGACTGGCTAAGATCAAGAGATCAAATGGTACCAAATGCTGGAGAGCATGTAGAAAAAGGGGAATGCTCATTCACTGCTGGTGGGATTAAAAATTTGTGCAACCCCTATGGAAAGCAGTGTGGAGAGTTCTTAAAAAACTAAAAATGAACCTAATATATGACCCAGTTTTACCACTCCTCAATATATACTCAAAGGACTCATCCTATTGCAGAGTTACTTGTACATCTGTATTTGTTGCTGCTCTTTCACAATAGCTAAGAAACGTAAGCATCATAAGTGCCCATCAACTGATGAGTGGCTAAAGAAAATGTGGTATACTTACACAATATAGTTCTAATAGGCAGTAAAGAAAGATGAAATAATGAAATTTGCAGGTAAGTGAATGGAACTGAAAACTGTTATACTAAGAGAAGTAACACAGACTCAGAAAAACAAAAGACATATCTTCTCCCTAATTTGTGAATTGTGTCACCAAAGCCTTATAATGAGTACACCTCCTGATGTAACTGCAGGGACCAGGAAAATGGAAGAGAAGCAGGGATTTAAGAGAAAGAAAGTACCTGAGAGAACAATAGTAGGAGCCAAGTGTTACTAAGGGAGAAATGCATAAAATGGGAGTAGTTAAATGGGAGGCAGAGAAGAGGGCTATACAAGGAACTATAGTGATGAAGGGGAAGAATGTCCTCAACAGAGGGGGACTGTAGTAGACAGGCATTTTTAAGGGAGAAATGGAGAAAATAGGGACACTTTAAATGGATTTGGTGGGGAGGGCAGATAAGACAGGGAGAGAATAAGGAGAGAAAAATAGTTCCTAGCTTGTACAAAAAGCCAGAGGCAGTAGTATTAGTTTAAAATCTACTGAAAAATTACACATACAATATCTCTACATGAGTCCATGAATATATCCGAAGGCTAAATATCAAGAAACAGTGACAGTCAGGAGAAACCTTCCTTTGAGTTCTTGACCAGGGTAGTCCAAGAGATTCCCAAAATTACACAGGATATTGCCGCAGTCCTTAATTTCCTCCTAGAACTTGAAGGTAATACCCTGTTGCTGAAGACTCACATACTTTAGAGAAAAGATTTGAAGCAATGGAGCTGTAAATTACCTGGAATCCTCCTCTCCTGAAGCCTAGCTCTCATAGCTTTGAAATGCAGTATGCAAGCTGCTAAGGGAGAGCCTCAGTCAATAGTCCAACCCCCAGCTTCAAGATCTAAAAACCACATCAATGACCAGTAGAACAAACAACATTGGTGCAGTAGTAGCACTTTTATCTTGGGGGTAATCAACAACTACTAATTTCAATTAAAGGTCACTGAATAGGGAGAAACCCAGTTGTGCTACTTTAAACCTTGCCAAATACACATAGCTGGAGAGAAAACCTCAAGGCTGTCACATCTCTAGACAAATGTACTTTCTTACTATGTTCAAAATATCATGTGCATTGGTGGTACAGTGTTGAGCATAGCTGCCTTCCAAAATACGGAGCCTTAAATTCACAGAGTATGGTTCCTTGGGCAGGTCTCCTATATTAAAATCCACCCACCCATGACTCAGGGACCATTGTAAAAAAGGGGATGGAAAAACCAGGAAGGAAGTGCATAACCATACAGAAATAGAGTCTTAAAGCCTCCTGGGACTCTTCTCATATGAACCTAAATCAATGGTGTCATCATGGACAAGACCCATGCACACTCAAGTAAACAAAAACCCAGCACAGAGCTGTGGAAATGAGCAGCAGGCCTCAATCTTAGTCAAAGAATTATTGGCAGCTGATTATTGCTGGATGAGAAAGAGCTGATCTTCTTAAAGGGAGGGATTCTAGATTGGTTGACTAGGCCTCAGTGGATGAACTTTCACTGAGGTACAAATGGTGACACTAACCTGACATGATAAGCCTTAACACAAATGATAGACTGTATGAATTCCACTGGTGGGGGTATGGGAAGGAGTCAATGGGGAAGGGGGTATAAAGATGAGTAAGATGCTCTATATGAAATAGACAAAAATTTGATAAAATATTAAAAAATAAAAATAAATAGAAAGTGTTTACTAGGACAACTCAAAAGTTAAACAGGAATGATCTACAAACTGAATATGACTGCAATCCTTAAAATATTCAAAAATTAATTCCAGAGACTACAGTCTCCTGACATAAACTGGTAATGTACACATGGTCATCCATACAAAAAAGTTTTATTAATCATTGCTCATGTTTGGAATGCTTGTTCCCTCAGTGACTTCTAACAAAGTATGAATCTGTTTCCATGTTCTTGTCCACTGGCCTCATGATATTCCAATCTGATGTAGAAAGTTGAAACTTAATCTAAGTGGTCAAGGATTCAAAGCAATTTAAGGTGAGGAAAAGAATAGAGAGGAAGGAACAGAGAGAGAGAGAGAGAGACAGACAGAGAGACAGAGAGACAGAGAGAGGGAGAGAGAGAGACTGTATAGAAGAGAAATGCAGAAATGCAGATAAATATACCAGTAGTAGAGAACACGAGATTACTCATGTGCCACATAAAATGTTCATTGAAACTTCCCTTGGTGGAGCATTCCAATGACATTGCAGGGTCCATTCAGTGTCTTACCCAATATTGTCCAGCTTTTTGATTTCTCTCATGGATAAAGTAGTCATGGTAGATCTAGTTGAATTTACTCCTTGACTTGGTTACCTGGCTACTACCTTTGTTATGTGTTTAATTTCCTGGTGGTTGTGACTATTACCTGGTTTGTAACATACTACCTACAATAGGATATGCAAATACTTCACAGGGAGAAGATAATTCCTTGATATTTCATACTTATAAGTAAGTCAAAGGTATTTATTATCACTGGGTTTTATTGCCTATCCTAATATTCTGAGATTCACTAATGTATATATAACTTACAATGTCTCAATTAAGATTTAATGATACCATATTTTAACTTACCTTGTATGTGACCTTATATATTACAGATGTGTCAACCATATATACATTTGAATCTGTTTTGTCTGGCACTTAAATGGCATAGACATCATTGTTGGACAAGGAAGGACACATGAAGGAAAAATTTTTTAAAATGAACTTTTACCTAAAGAAAAAGGTTATTTATGGGATTTGAGTCTTTTTCTAGTGATCTGTATTATATGATCTCAAGTGCAAAACTGTGCTGTTCTTTGTTCACTTTTGAAAAGTCATATAGATTATAAACTATATATAATTAGTATAATTATATTATAAACTATGTATGATTATATATGCATATATGTAATTTATGGTGATGGTCCTCATCTAGCTCATTTATCCATTATTAATATTGCTAAACACTGAGGTAGTACTTCAGTAGTTTTTCATAAAACAGAGTTAATTATGCAGATCTTGCCTTGTTCTTATGTTCTGAGATCTTCCAAATTTTCTTTAAATGATCTCAACCCATTTCTTAATGTGTTACAATAACTGCAAACACTCATTTCAACATTCTGCTGGTGAATCGATAAATCCAAGATATATAAATGACAGAGAAGAAACTATGTTTGGGATGCACAAGTACAACTACCTAAGTGTTTAATCTTGTGTTGTTAGTTCTTTTGTAGTTCTCTTTTTGTCTAAATTTTCCTATTTGTCTAAATTTTCCAATTGTCTAAAAATTCCATTTTTCCAATTGTCTAAATCTATTCTCATCATGATTGACTTCTGACCTACATTTCCTACAGCTTATTCTATATAATCATTGCCACAATCTTCTCAGTATCTTATGAATCTTCTTCAAGTTATCACATAAAGAAGAAATTTGTGGTGTTCCTTGATTGCATTGGATGTAGCATTACTCATCAAAGCACAAATCTTAATTTATCAGTAATGTTTAAGGAAAATAAAGTCAAAATAGGGGTGGGAAAATGTTGGTACAACTCAAATTGTGGTGCTTTGAATAAGAATCTCCCTCACTGGCTCAAATATTTGAACACTTGGTCCCATGTTTGTAGCACTGTTTTAGAAATTTATGAGCTATGAGCTTGACTGGGAAAGTATGTCACTGGGGCTTTTGAGATGTTATAGGTTTCCCCCACTTGCAGTTTGCTCTCTCTGCCTTCTGTCTTCTATTGAAGATGCAAACTTTCAGATTCTTATTTCTGTCACCATGGCTTTCACTTGCTGTCATGCCTCCCTGCAATAATTCTTATTCCTCTGGAACATAAGCCCAAATAATTTTTGTCTTCCAAAATTGCATTGGGCATGGCATTTTTATCACAGCAAACAGAAAACTATTTAATACAGAAGTTAGTACAAGAGAATGGGCTGTTTCTTTGATGAACCAAACTATGTTGCATTATGTGGAAAACTTTGGAACTTTGGATTACAAAAATAGTTTGAATGCAGTAAGCAGAGCCTAATGGGCCACTCTAGTAAAAGCCTAGAAGACAGTGGTACTAAGTAGTAGGGACTGTAGAGGCCTGACTCTCGCTCATGAAATTTCTGGAAGAAACACATATTTTAAGAATGGCTAGGCTAGAGACATTCTGGTGATATTTTGGCAAAAAATCTGAATGCTTTCTACCCATGCCCTAAGAACTTGCTTGAGGTTAAATTAAAAAGGAATGGACTATTTTCATTGGCAGGGGAAATTTCAAAACAATATTGAAAAAGCACAACTCTCACATCAAAGGGGATAGGAAATAGTTTGTTCTGGAGCCAAATATGAGTGACCAAAGCCCAGAAACACAGATTCAATTACCCCACAATCCATGTTGCTATGTGAAAACAGTTTTATGATGCTTTTATAGTAACAGAACAAATACGATTTTTAAATTAAGATACTTATCAAATACATTGATGGAAACATTAAGTAAGAGGTTACACTGAAAGACATATCTCAACTATAGGCCTCAGATACTACCTGAGGACATCCAGCCATTGGTTGAGGGGAGCTACAGCTTTCTTAGTGAGTATATTCTGAAAGGTTTTTTTATCTGTTAGTCACGGGATGTCAAATCAGAAAGAAAGATGAACAAAGAATGACTATTTAAGGGGCTTTAGATAACCAAAGATAAATTACAATTGGGCTTTGGACTTGTAAAATTCCAAACTTTCCACAATCACTGAAGTTCTGATCAGTTGATCAGTCTTTGCAGAAGGTTCAAGATGCAGTTTCAAGATGCAGGTTTTCTGGGAAATTATGTTCACGACGGCATAATATTGAACTTCGGCACATTTCTTATTGGTAATGCTTATGCAGATCTACGATAAAAAAAAGAGCAAATGGCACAGACAAATACAAAATGTAGAGTTTAGAGAGAAAGAGATGACTAGGAATCATCATATTACAGTGAATGCATTCCTGGAAGAGAAGCTATAATTACTGAAGAGATTAGCAGCATTGAGTAGAGGCCTCCTGCTCTGCACTGGAACAATGAGAAACATGCCCTAAGGGCAAATTCCCACCTGGTAGATTTACAACTTGTAGAAGGGAAAAGCTTTAGGGTGCTCTGTGCCTAGAAAATACCAACAGCATAGAAAATCTACTGGTAAAGTAGCTGAGTGGGGCCTAGGTTCAATTCCCATGCTAGCAGTTGAGCTTGGTAGTGGCAACTGTGTGAACTGACTTTAAAGGCACTGAAGGGGCAAAGCCCTCGGGGAGGGGGTGGGGGGTGATCATACAGGATGTTTTGCTAGTGGTGGAATCTCTCTGTTGAGGTTCTGAAAAGCCTTTTCCTGAAGCTGTGAACGTAAAGCCTAGCCAGAATTGGAGGCCCCGTGTTGGAGATGGCAGAGCCATGAGACAGATGCCAAAGAGATCTGCATACACTGAATTAAGTCAGAGCGCTAGAGGGCAATAAAGCTAGAGGCGCACTTTGGAACTAAAATCAGAAGCATAGTTCATGGAGGTAAATGATGTGGTATTTATTCTGCTGTTTTTCAGTTTTGCTTTTATCCTATTTTTCCTCACTATGATGCTTTTTTTCCATTTTATAATAGTATCCTATATTTTGTATTATTGTATTTTTAAAGTAATTTGTTTTTTAATTATTCAGGGAGTTATAATTAAGAGATTGCCTGGAATCTCAGAAGAGATGTAGGACTTTTGAACAATGTTGAGACTGTTAAAGATTATGGGGACTTTCAAAATTGGCTAAATGCATTTTATGTTATGAGATGACCATAAGCTCATTGGGGCCATCGAATGGATTGTGTAGGTTTGAATAAGAATGTCCACCATTGACTCAAATATTTGAACACTTGGTTTCCAGGTTTTGGCAGTGTTGGGAAGATTTGGAAGGTAGAGCCTTGCTAGAAAAAAATATGTCTCTGGGGACAGGTTTTGGAGTTCATAGTCTTGCCACACAGTTTTTTCTTTCTGTTTCATGTTTACTGTTGAGGATGTGAGCTCTCACTGACCTGCTCTGGCCACTGTGCCTGCCACTTGCTGCCATGCCTTGCTGCCAGATTGAACTTAGTCCTCTGGCTCTATAACATGAAATAAACTCTTATAAATTCCCTTTGTCATTGTATTTTACCACAACAAGAGAAAAGTAACTAGTACACTTATCTATTTCATTATTTAACAATTTTCCTGCTAAAGTCTCTGAATTTTTAAGTAAATTTCATTTAAGTATGCAGTATTGTAAGATAGTGATTCTGATAAATCCCACCTTTGATTTATTTTAATATTCTTTGAAGTTTTAAATCCTAAGGGAAGATATGTATTGTTTAATACTTCACATATGAAGTCTCTATTTTCATTTGATTATGACAGCCGTGTTTATGATTTTTGACTTATATGTTTAAGACATTTCAAGTACCTATGTATTTTCTTCAATTCCTATCAAAGTTTGACTAGAGTAGTAAAGCTTTAAAGACTCTGAAATGATTGTAATTTCACAAATAACTTTCTGATTTCTCTGTACTAGAATCAAAAATTATAAATCAACATAAATTTCAGCCTAAGTACTTAAGCAAATCAGGAAAATTCTATATTCTTTGACTACATTTAAATAACTTTTAACTAAGCTTAAAAATAAGACCTGTAAATTATATCTGTGGTTCATTTTTTAAATGGATTAAAATGCTGAATTGAGTGTTCAGGGTACCAATTATTAAATTAACTGGAATCACAAGTCCATCTGGAACCTCAGTTGAGAAAGAGTGAGCCACTTGGATGGCATGCTTAGTTCATTTGATAGGCAGCTGTGATGACATGTTCTGTCTCAAAGGTGAATGCTCATGCTTTTGTCTGTTTTATTAATGTACTTTTAAAATATCAAAATAACCTTCAAAAAGTAATCACTTTTAAATTAAATCTATGGAAGATTTCCTTAAATCAAAAAACTATAGTCTTATCTACACTGAAATGACCTGGGGTTGGTGTTAAAAATACCCTTCTCTGGTTTCAAACACAAAAGTGTTGTGAGATTCAAAGGCAGTTTGGTTGTTGCTGTTGTTTGCATGCATGAGTGTGTGCATGCGTGCGTGTGTGCGTGTGTGCGTGTGTGTGTTTGTGTGTCTGTGTGTCTGTGTGTATGTGTGTGTGGTCTTGAGTTCAGTGGGGGATGAAGGTTATAATTATAATACATTTATCATATTGTTAAGATTTCCACAGGTTGTGTGACAAAGAGCTAAAAAGAAAATAAGGACTGAAATTAGAAGTAATAATTGGATTTCTGGGGTAGATAATGAAAGGCACTATTATATGGGGGCATAGGAAACAGTGTGATCATTTGCATTTGCAAATTGCAACTAATGACTTTACTATTGGTGAAAGAGAAGTTCCAAGAACTAATTAAAAATAATTGATACATTAATGCTAATAAACGTATTTGCCAACCAACACAAATGGACTTGTAATTTGAGGGCATATTCTGTGCTCACAGCAGCCTAGATGAAACTATAATTTAAAGATCACTGTTCAGAAAGTGTCAGAGCCCTGTGGGAAATGAAAAGAAAGCTGATCACTCCTCCATAAAATGAAGATCAAATTGACTTCTCAGTTCATAGGTGACTTAATAGGGGATCTGAGCCATGATCAAAGGTTTGCTTGGTCTGAAATTCCTCTTGTTGATGGCCAAGCAATAAGGGTAGCGGTGGCTTGGGAGTAAGGACGAGGGGCACAATTTATCCTTTACAGTTGTACAAAGACTTTCTCAACTATATAGGTTTTCACTCAGTGCAGGATGGGAAGATACATCCTGCAGTCTGTGCTTATCAAATACTACCAAGGAAATTGTACAATCAGGCAGAGTCATCAGAATGTCATTGTGGAGCAACCTAAGACTAAAGTTCTCTCTGTGTGTGCTTTTATCTCTTTCTCAGTGTCTCTGTCTCTGTGTGTCTGTCTTTCTGTCTCTTTCTCTCCCTCTCTCTCTCCTCTAGGCTTGATATTTATACTGTGTTGTGAGGTTGAAGAATTATAATGCACACTCATATAATTGTACATAGATCATATTTTAAATACATATATGCATCTGTTCTTACGTACTTGCCAAGCTAACATGCAGACACCCAAAACAAAACAAACAAACAAACAAAAATAACAAAGTGCTCATTTAAGTATGAACTTCAAAGAAGAACTTTGTCACCAAATTTCCCCCTTTCAGCATTGTGGAAGAGGAGGCAGAAATATTATAACAGCCAGGGTTGTTGCCTGATTGTAAGGAAACAGACTCCAAGGCCTCTGGGAACTTGTGCACATGAACTAACCTAAATAGTGACAGCTTGCACAAGACCCAAGAAAATTCAACCCAGACAAAATCCCAGAATGGAACTAGGGAAATGGGCAAGATGCCCTGAGCAAGAAGCCCCAACCTTAGCAGAACTGTTGCCAGCTGGATGAGGGAGAGAGTTGATCTTCTCTAAGGAACAACTCTAGATTGACTAGACCTCAGTGGATGGACTCACACTGAAGGTTATCTGGGTATACACACTTGACTCCAAAGGCCTTACTTACCATGTATGACAGAGTACATGAAATCTGGTGGGGATGGAGTTGGGGTGGTGAAGATGGGGGAAGGGATTCTAAATATGATTAAGATCTATTATATGAAATACACAAAAATTCAATAAAAACTGTGTACTGAAAAAAAGTTTTAGCTAGAGCAGTAAAACAAATGAAGGAGATACATGAAATACAGATTGAAAAGGAAGAATTCAAAGTATCCCTATTTGCACATGATAGGATTCTATGCTTCTCTTATATTATACATATTTAATTTTGTCTTAGGTGTGGTATTGATGTGTTTTTGATATCGTAAGCAGCAATCTACTTAAAAATAGACAGTTTTTAAATAAAGGACAACCATTCTTTCCTTCTACTTAAAAAAATTTCCCCCCTTTCCAGTCCATGCTTTAATAATTGTTAAGGAAAATTTATTTGACCTCTCTAAGCTCAATATTTTCATCAAAACTCCAAGCTATATAAATATTTACCTTGCAAGAACTTTGTAGGGGAAGAAGCAACTCATTTAAAATCCAAATACTCTGTTCTTATTGTGTATTCGCTGGCTAGCTCTAAGACTATAAGGCAGGGTTAGTTAGCTATTTCTACTCCTTTCTAATATTAGGGTTTTTGACTCTGGGAAATGAAACTAAGATCAGGAAATAAATTATCCAAAGGTCTGTGCTTGTACATTATATTTAATATAAAAATTTCTAAATATTATGCAAGTGGAAGTAGTAAAAGACACATGGAATAATAATTACTGACTAGCAAAATGGATTTAGTATTTCTCTTGAATTGTTTTGCTCACATGAATGGAAAATTTATAGACAAGGATAGAATTTGTGTGTTTGAAAACATATTCTTAGCTTGAAATCTTTATAACTTAAATGGACATACAGGACATATAACAATGAAAAAATCAATAGAGGTGTGAGTTTTAGCAGTTCTATTGTGTGAAATAGTCCCTTTGCAGGAGAGTTGTTAAAATTACATAAGATTGCTTAGAGAAATATGTGGAGAAGTTACTGGTATTATGAAAATATGAATGATACATTATGAATAGGAGACAAGTGTTCATTCAAATGTTCAGGTACATATGTCATTATATGAACAAATTTTCCAAAATAGTTTGAAATTTATTTTTAGATCATCGTATATCTTCCCAAAATGTGGCAGGTGGTGGGAAATAATTGTGGACACTTTCCTCATCGTGCAGTCAAGAACTAACACAGAAATTAATGCATTGCTTTCAATAACTGAGTGTTATGCTGAGTGTAGTGGTGCATACCATTAATCTTAGATCTCAGGAAGCAGAGGCAGGCACATCTCTGTGAAATCAAGGCCTGTGGAGTCTCTCCCTCTCCTCGTGGGTCGTTGGACACCGGTCCACGAGGACAAAGGGAGCAGAAGCAACAAACGGGGTCGGATGGCCAGTGAGCACTGACAGAAGAAAGCCCTTCCGGGGAGGCAGGTTCAGTGATACAAACAGCTCCAGACTCAGTGAAACAGCTCTAGATTCAGTGAAAGAGCTCCATTTATTCAGTGGGGATTAGGGAAAATATAGTGTGGAGACAGTAGCCAATGCTTCAGCTCATAGCTGCTCATAGTATGCTTTATTTACATGTGGCAGTAGGCTCCTATCATCAGACTACTGGGAAATGCCTAATTATCATATAGAAAAAACCTGGGGGTAGTTTTTACTCTAGGTAACTATGCCAAAGGTCGTGTTTTAAATGAGGCCAAGCATCTGTTCTTGGCAGCACTTTCCAGGTAAGTCAGGCAGGAAGCACCTGCTGAGAAAGGAGCCAACCTTAACAGCAGGGCTCCCCAACAAAGGCCAACATGGTAATGTGAGTACTAGGTCAGATGGGAGGCTACAGGGAGACCTTGTCTCAAAAACAAACCAAAACAACAAAGACAAAAATTGAGTGTTCTACATAATCTATTTAATAGGTCATGAAAATGGTTTAAGAAAGTTGCTCTAGGGGCTGAAGAGATGGCTCTGTGTTTACCAGCACTCACTGCTCTTCCAGAGGACCCAGGTGGCTCTGTGGTTACCAGCACTCACTGCTCTTCCAGAGGACCCACATGGTGGCTCATAAAATAAACTAAATATAAGTATTTTGCCGGGCATGGTGGCGCACGCCTTTAATCCCAGCACTTGGAAGCCAGAGGCAGGCAGATCTCTGTGAGTTCAAGGCCAGCCTAGTCTACACAGTGAGTTCACGGACAGCTGGGGCTACAGGGAGACCCTGTCTAGAAAGAAAGTTGCTCTATACTCATAATAATAAGAAGATACAATTTGAGATCTAACTTTATAAAAACACAATGCTTATGTGTTCCTGTGTTAGTGTGTGTTTGTGTGCTGATGTGTGAATATGTATTTTCTTCTTAAGGGTTCATTGAACTTTCTGAAGTCTTGCTGCATAATCCTCTAGCTTTCTTATGACTTGATATCTTTTGGATAAGCCACAAGAAATTTATTTTAAACAGAACAATGGACGTATTTTAATTGGTATATCTATAAAGCAGAAGAAACGTATTTGTCATTGTCTCCAATTAAAATAATTTATGAAGTAGTTGGCATTTTAAGGATTTTAATGAACATTATTTTTCAAATTTGCAAAAGATTTTAACTCTCCCTTTTAATGAGCAAATTTATTTTCATAGTGAGTTCAACATTTTGATTAGACAATCTGTTGTGATTTAAATCAATGTGGTTAAAGTCCTTGCAAATTAAAATTATTTCTTTATAATTTGTTCAAGATGATATAAAATTCCTCATTGTTGTAAAGATTTCAACATAAGATTGGCTTTCTCTTCTGCTCACATTTACTTCGTTTCCTCATTTTTCACATTTCTTGCCTGTACAAATCTCAAGTAGGACCCATACTAGTTACTAAAGTTTACCTGATAGAATCATGAGTAATTTTTAATTTTGTGGTTTCTTTTAACACCTCTCCAAAGTTATTTGGATTTATATTCTTTTCTTCAAAAAACATTTATTAAATGTTTTATCATGTGTCAGGCATTGGTCTAGGCCTGTGTGTTGTGACCCTAAAGCAATGCAAATGGAAGCAATCAGAACTGAACACAATGTACATATTTTGATGGGATGAAGTTTTAGAAACAGTCTGGGTTTACAGTGTAAGCAAATAGAAGGCTGCAATTGCTATCAATAGAGAGCTAATTAGAAAAATGCGGGCATGTTGAGGCTGGGGGGGATGCTTAATTTTGTGAATAATAGATTGTGTGTCTGTGAAGAACAGCATAAAATTGTAAAATCCTACTTAGATTTACAAGCAGTCAGAAACTGCATTACAACCAAGGTTGCCACCAGATATGAGATTACAAAACCTGCCAAGCTGACGTCAGGTAGGATTTCCCCAAGGGCCTTAACAGTACCTGACAGAGAAGTATACTATAAAGAGGAAGACCACCTGAAGCCAGATGTCCCTTCCTGCAGGATAGATCTGCCTCAGAACTGATCATAGAAGACACACTGCTGGACTTCCCTTGCCAGAGACATATACTCCACTTTTGGGCCTCAGACACATTGCAGGTGGGCAACCTCGTGGTTAGGTCAGAGACAGGCTTAGGAAATGTGTGAAAATGTACTTCTGTAAACTTGTATGTGAATAAATATTCTAAAGAGATATCTGAGTCAGTTCTCTGTTGCTCATGACTGTGTCTTTCATATATTAAAGTGGAAATTTAGTTAATGAAATCACCAGTATGAAATAAGATGAAGGTGAGAGAAGAAAAAAAAAATTGAGCCCTGAGCCTGAAACATTAAGAAGCCAGTGAGAAGGGGGAGCTTTAATAAAAAGAAGGGGGAAAAAATTCTTAATTTTCTGGAATTAGTGCTTCATCATTATAGCAATGACTGTTAGAATAATATGCAGCAGCTGCTGGGCATCACGGTGCCCACTTTTAATCCTAGCACCCAGAAGGCAGAGGCAGGTGGATCTCTGTAAGTTCAAGGGTAGGCTGCTCTACATAGTTCCATAGTGAGTTCTAGGCCAGCCCCATTGAATGGAGACCTTGCTCAAAAAAGAGGAAAAAAATAATAATATTTAGCTGTTTTTATTCACTTGAAAATTTTATGTATGGTTCAGTTTTTTAAAAAAAGAATTCTAGCATATTTTATGAAAATTGAAGAACTGTATATTTCAAGTGAAAGAGGTTAACTGTATTTATTTGATCATTCATGTTTCATGTTTTCATCCATTATGTCTTCTTCTCAATGTGTGCAGATGTGGTACAGGTGAGTTAGCAATTCCACTGAAGCCTTGACAGAATAATAAAGGCAATGAAAATGCTATACAACCTGCTTTTAAAAAAATCACAAAGTTAAATAGTTTAGATGTATTTTAAGGAGTATAATTTAAATTAAAAGGCCAAACATAAATGACTATTCTATATAGGTAAATTAATTTAATTTCCATTATGTTTAAAGATTTAATATTTTTGAATGACATAAATATTTGAAGACTATTTGGGAAATGCAGATGTGAAGTACATGTAGGCATCAAATATATTAAAAAAAATGTTCTATGAGTTGTTTTGAATGAGACTGTTCCCCATATGTTCCAAGTATTTGGGCATTTTGTCCCCATTCGGTGGCACTGTTTTGGGAAGTTTTAGGAGGTGTGGCCTTGCCAGAGGAAGCAAGTCACTGAGGTGGGCCCTTCAAGTTCTTAAGCCTTGCCAGATTTTCAGTAGCTCTCTGCTTTCTATACCTGCTTGAAGATGTGATTGCTCAGCATTCTGTGCCGCCCCTACAAGTACAGACACTAATCATCTTCCAAATAACTCCTTCCTTTTATAAGTTGCCTTGATCATGGTGTCTTATCACAGCAATAGTAAAGTAACATATACCTGCCAGGTTGAATGAGATGGCTCCATGGATAAAGGCAATTGCCACCACATCTGAGGACCTGAGGTCAATCTTCGGAATACAGGCCAGCCTGATCTACAAAGTGAGTTCCAGGCTACCTGGGGCAACAGGGAAAGCCTGAGCTGATATAAATATTTTCCTTTTGACTGTCTCAAGTGCTTCTAACAAGAAGCTAATATACACAATAATTATATATTTATTTACACATCCAAATATGCATTTTATACAGATACACATACATGCATATACATTTATTATATATTTACAGTGGCAAAATAAATATTCTCAATGTCAAATGACAGAGCAAGACAGAACTGCAGTACACAACATTGTAATATATAATACATACATTTTAAAGACAATAAATTGTAGATATAATTATTTAGAAAATTAGCAATGATTGATTAAGTGGGGGAATCAGATGACATTTAAGGTGGACAGTATGATAAAAACAAACTTCAAAAACATTATGTAAATGATAAATTTGGAAACTGTCATACTGTAATTTGCAAATTTTTCCACAACTACTGATTAAAGTGAAAAAAATTAAATAAAACAATAGCTTCAAAGTCAACAATACTCAAAGAACACACAGTGTTCCAGAAAATGAAATGAAATAAGAAATAGCACAAATCTGATAGTACACAAAATGATTATGTGAGTTCAAATGTAGAATACACATTGGGCTCAGTCTATCAGCATATGATGAGTATTCTCCTCATGCTATCATTCTTGCATTTGTGTTTGCAACTAAAATCAATTCTATCACTACCTTCATTGTTCAGTTTGATCTCATGATTGAGAATACATGGGCTAGAGAGATGGCTCAGCAGTTCAGCGTGCGTACTGCTCTTCCAGAGGACCTGATTTCTATTCCAAGCAGCTGTGTCATGCAGCTCACAACAGACTTTAACTCTCACTACATGGGATCACTTGCCCACTTCTGACCCCTATAGGCACTGTATTCATGTGCACAAATCTACACAGAGGTGTACACATACGCACATATTTTAAAATATTTTAATGCTTTTTGATTGAAAAATTTTGTATATTTGCACATATTGATTTCCATGAGTAAAATAATCCTTATATCATCCATAAATGATATAGAAAAATATTTGGATGTATATACACATATGTATATATGGAGAAGTAAATGATTTAATAAATTTAATATATTAACTCCAAGATACAGTGTGTATTTAATAAAGGAAGTAATACTTTCAAAGCTTAGAGAACTTAGGCTCATAAATATTTGTCTAACTGCAATAAATATGGAAATATATTATTAATCAAAATTTCCTTGTTTGTTTTGTAGAGAATGATTCATATGAAATATCCATGTAGGAAAGAAGCCATCGTAAATATAAGAATGTTGAACATTATGTTTCTGCTATTAACACTGAAATCTATAACACCTATTCACATATAAACTGGTTAAATGTTTTAAATAATCAACATATATTGGATGTTGAATATATTTTTAACTTTCTGTTGCTGGGGACCCCTGCTGTTTGGGTCACAGTCTCTCCATGTCCGGATAGCCCAAGGGGCTTGGCGTTCTTATGCAGAGACTCCCCTTTCCAGCAGGGCGCATTCTGCTCTCCTTCCTGGCTCACCTTTGAAGTGGCCGTCACAGATACATGACCTCTGGCATAGGAACTATCAGGTTTTAATCAGGCACTGTCTGACAGCCTGATAGAAGCCCACCGCCACATGTAAATGGGGCATCCTAGGAGCACCTATCAACTAAGGCTTTTGCTACTGCCACCACACTATAAATTCCCTAGTTTCCCCTTAATTAATCGGAGCTGAATCACTAAGACCTGGAGCCGAGCTGAGTCACTGAATAAAGGAACTGTACCACTGAGTCTGACTGAGCTGAGTTCTGTGTCTTACTGCCTGTGATTCAGTCTCTCCGGAGGGGCTGTCCCTTCGTAAACAACGACTAGCGAAGACCCTGCTTTCCCCGTTCTGGCCCAATGGATCGCGTACACAGAGGGAGTGTCCGGCAGCTTGGAACAGAACCCGCCCGGCAGCTGACAGCGACCCACAGAGTCGCCAGCGCCCGGTAGCCGTGGAGAGCCAGGGACCCGCACAGAAATGCGGTGCGCCAAACGCACGCACCCCAGCCAACAGCTGGCATAGCAGCGCATAACCCGCTGCACCACAGCAACAGCTGGCGCCCAACGTGAGAGCCTCCAAACTCCATGCCAGCCAGCAGCTGGCGCCCCTGAAACGCAGAATTCGTGAGTACCTCTCCCACCAGGAGAGCATCAGAAATCTCTTTTTCCTTTGTCTCCCATCAGGAGATTAAAAGGCAGCTGTGCCTCCAAGCCACCCCACTTTTGGGGCCTGGCAGTCTCTTCTATTTTCCTCCTTGTATTTTTGGTCTAAAATCTTCATGTGAGAACGTTAAAGACAGAGAAGCAACTGAAGCTTTCTGGTCAAGGCTACTCCTTGATGTCAGCTGAAGGCCTCTTTGCCCCCTTAATGGACTCCGACTGCCTGCACAGGTGTAGACAAAAGACCTTCTATCTATGCATCTTTCTAATATAAAACCTGGTAATGCAGCAACCACTTAAGAGTCCTTAGGACGGTTGCCAGTCTCTTAAATCTCTGCGGGAAGGCTGGTGCTGGGGGCTAAGTGGAATCACCTGAGATTTTGATCTCAGGCATGTTTCCTTAGAAACCAGCACTTCACCCTACTTTTCTATCTCAACACTGCTAGAAAAATCCCCAAAGTTCTAAGGGATCTTCACATAAGCTTAAAGTCAGCTTCTAAAATAAACTTCCCTAACCGGTTTTGTTATCCTGCCCCCAGGGCACTCAAATCACAGCTAAAACCGTTAGGTGAGAATTTAAATTAACTAGCCCCTGCAGAGCACTTGAAAGTTCAAGGTGGCTCATGTCGTATAAACAAACAAACAAAAGATTTAAAAAGGCCATTTTTTTTTCCTGTAGACCTTAAATCTGCACCCAGGCTTGTACCTGTCAGAGTGTTCAAATCCCCTGGTGTCTGAGTGCTCCAAGAACATTAAACGCTAGACAACACTATTTTCCTTTTTATAATGGGTAATTCAGCATCACGCCAGAAAAAACTCCAAATTCGTTCCCTTAGAACCTTGATTAAATCAAGAGGACTTAAGATCTCCCAAAAAGAAAGCTTAAAATTTTGGAATGAAGTATATCAATTTGTGCCCTGGATCCTGTCAGCAGACACGTCTGATCCAGAGGTCTGGACTAGCATTGCATATCTGGCTCGTAAAAAAGAAGTCCAAGAAAGGCATAATTTTCCCCTTTCCTTTTTCCCCATAATTATAGCAGATTCAACAGCCCTAAAAAATAAAAAAAAAATCCTGCAGATTGCCCAGTAGCAGATTCAACAGCCCCCCAAATAAAATTTGACTTGGGTCAGACACAACCCACCCATCAACAAAAATAACTCTTACCCCCCTCTTGCTGATTTAACAAGCCCAGATGTTAACGCCCAGACTTCAAAAACTCCCAAAGATCCTCAAATAAATCCCCCTCCCCCTTCACCTCGGCTGCTGCCACAGCCTGTGGTGCCATGCCAGCCACGCCCCTCAGCCATACAGCAGCTGTGTAATCTTAGGGATAATGGGAGTTGCCAGCCCCAAAGCCTCCAGACACAATGGCCTCACGACCCCAAAACTCCAACGGTAGAGGCTTTTCCTGTTAACTTACAAATAACAAGGCAACGCCCACTGGCCTGTACCCGCTCCCAGCAGCAGAATTAAAAGAATTATGCCAAGCTGTCCATAAGGATGGAATCCATGCTCCATGGACAAAATCTAAACTACAAACATTTAATACTAACCTGCTAACCCCCCAGGACTGGAGAGATATCTGTAGATCTACCCTCCCCAGTCCATTATTTGTACAATGGGAGGCTTTATTTAGAGATGAATGCCTGATTCAGGCTAAAAGAAATGACACTCATAATCAACAGCTAAGACCACAACAGGGACAGGATCCACCACCTGGATTCATAGATTGGAACTATGACCAGCTTTTTGGCCAAGGCAACTTTTCCACTGGAATCCAGCAGGCTGTGATTCCTGCTGGCCGATTTGAGCAAGTCCGCTTATGTGCACTGCAGGCCTGGGACCGCCTAAGCCCCTTGTCCACCAGGCCCGGAGAGACTTCTTCATTAACTTTTTTAAAACAAAAACCAACTGAGGCTCTCCCAGACTTTATACTAAGAGTGCAGGCCAGTTTAGATAGAAAAATAACAGATCCTGAAGCCAAAGCAATGCTTTTAAACAGCCTTGTCTGGGAAGGGATGACCCCTGAGCACAGACAAGCATGCCAGGGACTAAAAAATGAACATTATGACAAATGGATTGTGGCCACACATGACATTGGGACTGCCATGTACTAGGCCTCCTCCCCTGCCCAAGCCTTGTAGTCACAACCCAATCCAATTCAAAATGCTTTAAATGTGGAGAAACCAGACACTGGAAAGAAAATTGCCCCAAAAATGGTTCGGCTGCCACTCGACCCCCTAAAACCCTCTGTCCTTGCTGTAAAAGGGGCTTTCACTGGAAAAGAGATTGTAAATCTAAATATGACAGAGATGGCAAACCTTTGTCACCTTTAAACTCCTCTGGGGCAACCCTTAGCCCCGCTAACAAGAGGGAAGCCACAAACATTATGGTCCGGCCGGTAAGTGTCTTTGTCCTCTCGTTTGTGTTGTTTCTGTTGCACGCTCTTGAATTTGGGTCCCCGTTACTGTGCTAGCCTGTTGGCAGTCCAGGCAGACGTGCTGGAAGACCCCTGGATGTGGGACTCTGGAGAGGTCCGACATCCCACTTTCGGTTTTTGTTTAAGGTGCTAGGAAGTGTTGTCTTGTCATTTTGTGTCTCTACATTGTTCGCCTTATTTGTGATTTACATCATTGTAGACATGGGACAGAGTCAAGTAACACCTTTAAGCCCTTTCCAGGATCATTTTTCTGACTTCAGGAATAAGGCAAATGGACAAGAGCTGGAGGTCAAGAATGGCAAAGTTTTTATCTTTTGCAGGAATGAATGGACAACCTTCAATGTTGGATGGCCAATGGAGGGAACATTTGACCTCCCCACTATTTATAGGGTTAAAAATATCATTTTCAGGTGACCAGGACACCCCAATCAGGTTCCTTACATTGCAACCTGGCAGGTCCTGGTTGAGGAGCCCCCCGAATGGCTCAAACCATTTTTGCCACAGCAGGGTTCAAAGACAGCCATTCTCGCCCTGCGTGATGGTGAGCAGCAGAAAAGTGAAACTAAACCATCCACCCCACTTAATCCTGTCCTCCAGGGTGGTACACAGAAAGAACTTCTGCTTGAGCCTCCCCTGTACTTGTCCACACAGCCGGCACAATGGGGCATTTAGAGCCCCCAGGAGAGGCAGAGGTGGCCCAAGCCCCTAGGGATGAGAGCCCTCCTCAGACTTGGAGGAGGGTCCAGAGAGGACAGCCGTGACCAGCAGCCAACTCCGCCATCCTTCCTGTAAGGGCAGTGGGACCCCTTAATGAGGCAGGAGACCAACAGATGCAATATGGGCCATTTGCCAGTGACATCTACAATTGGAAATTGCAAACGGCCATATTCTCAGAAACTACAGGGCCTTATTTGTAGCAGGAGGCCTCCAAAGATGGCACAGACTCAGAGCCCTGGGATTCAGTGAGAATTCAGTTCACTTCTTGGTCCACAAATAGCCCGCCAAAAGGAGCCCACGCCTCCGTACCCTGCTCGTGAGCCCAGTGACTGCTGACAGACAGCATGACGTGGACCAATCAGAAAACAATATGCTGACTAAAGGGACTTGGGGACAGAGAAAAGGGAAATATAAGGCCTGCCCCCTCCTGCATTAAACAAGCCTGCAGCACCTCGCCTAGTGCTTGCTTCTATTGGGGAACCCTGCTGTTTAGGCTCGCAGTCTCTCCATGTCCGGATAGCCGCAAGCTGGCTCGGCGCAAATGGAGAGACTCCTCTTCTCACTGGGGCGCCTTCTGCTCTCCTTCCTGACTCACCTTTGAAGTGGCTGTCACAGATACATGACCTCTCGCACAGAAACTGCCAGGTTTTTCCTGTGTAATAATCAGGCACTGTCTGAGAGCCTGATAGAAGCCCACCACCACATGTAAATGGGGCATCCCAGGAGCACCTATCAGCTAAGGCTTTTGCTACTGCCTCCACACTATAAATCTTCTGGTTTGTCCCCTAATAAATCGGAGCTGAATCACTAAGATCAGGAGCTGAATCACTGAATAAAGGAGCCGGATCACTGAGTCTGACTGAGCTGTATCCTGTGTCTTACTGCCTATGATTCAGTCTCCCCGGAGGGGGCTATCCTTCCATCAACAGCCACTCGCGAAGATCATGCTTTCGCTGTTCCTGCACCTCCCCTCGTGATCCGGTGGCTGACAGATTGCGTGCATAGAGGGAGCGCCAGCAGCTTGGAACGGAACCCGCCCAGGCAGCTGACAGCGACCCGCAGAGTTGCCAGCTTCCGGTAGCCACGGAGAGCCAGGAACCTGCACAGCAGGGACCCGAACAGCAACCGGTGCGCGAAACCTGCACACCCCAGCGGCGCGCGAGAGACCGGCGCCATGCCAGCAGCTGGTGCTCCGAAATCCCTGTGTGCCCACAGCTGGCACCCAATGTGAGAGCCTCCGAACTCCGTGCCAGCCAGCAGCTGGTGCCCCCTGAAACGCAGAATTCGTGAGTATCTCTCCCACCAGGAGAGCAGCAGAAATCTCTTTTTTCCTTTGTCTCCCATCAGGAGACTAAAAGGCAGCTGTGTCTCCAAGCCACCCCACCCTTGGGGCCTGGCAGTCTCTTCTATTTTCCTCCTTTTATTTCCCTTCTGAGTCTTCACGTGAGAACGTTAAAGACAGGCAACTGAAGCTTTCTGGTCAGGGCTACTCCTTGACATCAGCTGAAGGCCTCTTTGCCCCATAACAGACTCCGACTGTCTGCACAGGTGTAGACAACGACCTTCTATCTATGCATCTTTCTAATATAAAAACCTGGTAACGCAGCAGCCACTTAAGAGTCCTTAGGATGGCTGCCAGTCTCTTAAATCTGCAAGAAGGCTGGTGCTGGGGGCTAAGTGGAATCACCTGAGATTTTGATCTCAGGCACGTTCCCTTAGAAACCATCACTTCACCCTACTTTTCTATCTCAACACTGCTAGAAAAATCCCCAAAGTTCTAAGAGATCTTCACATAAGCCTTAAAGTCAGCTTCTCAAATAAACTTCCCTAATTGGTTTTGTTATCTTGCCCCCAGGGTACTCAAACCACAGCTAAAACCAGTTAGGTGAGAATTTAAATTAACTAGCCCCTGTGGAGCACTTAAAAATTCAAGGTGGCTTGCACCATATAAACAAACAAACAAAAAGTTTTAAAAGCCATTTTTTTTCCTGTAAACCTAAAATCTGCAGCTTGGCTTGTGTCTGTCAGAGCATTCCAATCCCCTGGTGTCAGACTGATAAACGCTAGACAACACTATTTTCATTTTTATAATGGGTAATTCAACATCACGCCAGAAAAAACTCCAAATTCACTCCCTTAAAGCCTTACTTAAATCAAGAGGACTTAAGATCTCCCAAAAAGAAAGCTCAAAATTTTGGAATGAAGTATATCAATTTGCACACTGGATCCTATCAGCAGACATTTCTGATCCAGAGATCTGGACTAACATTGCATATCTGGCTCATAAAAAAGAAATCCAGGAAAGACATAATTTTCCCCTTTCCTTTTTCCCCATAATAGCAGCAATCCAACAATGCTTAAGAAACCCACCTAAGATTGAGGAAAGCTTACAAGCACCTGAAAATAATAAAGGGGAGTGCTCAAACAATACAAAAGACCTAAAATATGCTATGATGAACACCCTAGAGACAAAAGGTTTTGTAATAGCTACAAATAAAATACAATCAAGTCCCGGTGGAGACGACACCCAAAGCCACACCGGATCACGTGGAAAGAGATCCATGACCTAGTGGAGACTGCTCGCCGCAGATGCCCCCCCAGAGCTTCTCTCTCTGTCATCCTCATGGCTGTCTTTACCCTGCTTAACAGCAATGCTTAAGCCAGCCCCCACTCTCCCTAATACCATGTGCTAGAGATTTTATGTCACAGAAACATTTCAAGGAAAAAATCAAATCCATGGGACAATCGCTAGAGTATGTTGGAGTAATAAAAATTCTACTCAGGTGCATTCTCTAGGTACCCTACAGTTGACTTTTATATCTCTCCACAGCTTTCACCTGTAGCTAAGTCTGTGCTAACTCATAATATTATTCTACAGGAGAGACAGAGGACCAGATAAGATCAGCTATGTCCTGGAACAAGCACATTCAGTATGTTGCTAACTTTCTTCCTTTCACCACCTGTCCCAATGACTAACTGCTTCTTTTGTACATCCAGCAATAGGACCAGTTAAAACCACTCTTCTCTACCCAGGAACAAAAACAAGATTTCACTGACTCTCATCTAATGGATATCCCCTTATTCAAACAACTAGCTAACTATTCAATTTGCATTTTCAGCGAGTAAGCCTACTCTTTACAAATGCCTCACTAACACTACTCTCTCCAGTACAGCATGCATCGCCCCTCCTCTCTTCATATGGTGCAAAGAAAAAGCCCAAAACTGTGTTAATTTCTCTTTGTCCACCTTTTGTGTACCAGTAATGATTACATCCCAGGTGTACTTATTCAAAGGAAGAAGCCGCCCTCCTCCTACACAGCTGCCAGCAGAGAAAAATCTTCATCCCTTTGCTGGTAGAGATTAAACTTGCACTCTCCCTGGGTGCTGAAGGCATTGCTATGGTGACAATTGTGCAGGCCTAGCACCTGGCGGGAGATTTCTGAGACAAGCTGGACCAGGCAATGGCATCCATGACTGACAGCCTGGAATCTCTCCAATAACAAATTAACTCTCTCGCCAAGGTTGTGCTCCACAACAAAAGAACTTAATAACTTAATAACTTAATAACAAAAGACTTAATAACTGCTGAACATGGGGTGGGTGTGTGATATTGGGAAAAGAATGCTGTTTCTTTGTAAATGAATCAAATGTTGTTGAAACCAATGTTAACACTCTCAAAAAACTTTGTAATGATCTACTTTTAAGATTTCAACCGACCAAACAATTAGGTTGGTTTAGCAATCCCTTGTTTTCATGGCTCCTGCCCCTTGTTGGCCCCGTGGTCATACTGTGTATTATTTTGATGCTTGCTCACTATTTATAAGATTTCTTTGCTGACAAATTACTGCCATTTGCTAAAATCACTACAAAACAGGTCATGGTCAATTATCAGAATTTGGATTCTCCCGAGACAGATGAATTGGCCCTTAGGGCCTGTGATGGCACTTCTCCATTTTTAAATCAAACAGGGGGAGATGTTGGGGACCCCTGTTCTCTGGGTCACAGTCTCTCCATGTCCAGATAGCCCAAGGGGCTCGGCGTTCTTATGCAGAGACTCCCCTTTCCAGCAGGGCGCCTTCTGCTCTCCTTCCTGGCTCACCTTTGAAGTGGCCATCACAGATACATGACCTCTGGCATAGGAACTATCAGGTTTTAATCAGGCACTGTCTGACAGCCTGATAGAAGCCCACCGCCACATGTAAATGCGGCATCCTAGGAGCACCTATCGGCTGAGGCTTTTGCTACTGCCACCACATTATAAATTCCCTAGTTTCCCCCTAATAAATCGGAGCTGAATCACTGAATAAAAGAGCTGTATCACTGAACTTGTCTGGAGCTGTATCCTGTGTTACCAGCCTGTGATTCAGTCTCCCTGGAGGGGGCTGTCTTCCGGCAACAACCACTCGCTAAGATCTTGCTTTCACTGTTCCTGCACCTCCCCTCGTGATCCGGTGGCCAATGGATCGCGTACACAGAGGGAGTGTCCGGCAGCTTGGAACAGAACCCGCCCGGCAGCTGACAGCGACCCACAGAGTCGCCAGCACCCGGTAGCCGCAGAGAGTCAGGGACCCGCACAGCAACGCAGCACACGAAACGCGCGCACCCCAGCCAACAGCTGGCGTAGCAGCACGCAACCTGCCACGCCACAGCAACATTCAGTGTGTGTGTGTGTGTGTGTGTGTGTGTGCGTGTGTGTGTGTGTGTGCTGTATAATCTAGCACTTTCTATGTTCTTAAATTTTGGGGGGAGCTCAATTTTAAACTTGGGACATTTATATAAAAGGCAAGTATTCTACCACTGATCTAAGGGCTTCAGACTCTCTCTCTCTCTCTCTCTCTCTCTCTCTCTCTCTCTCTCTCTCTCTCTCTCTTTCTCTGTGTGTGTGATGTATAGTATAGAGAGTATTTCTTGGATGTAGGTAAGTGCACTTGTGTCATGCAATGCCCACGGAGGACAGAAGAGGGTGCTGGAGCCCCTGGAACTGGAGTTACAGACAGTTGTTAGCTGCCATGTGGGTGCTGGGATTCAAACCCGGGTCTTCTGCAAGAACAGTCAGTGTTCTAAGCCACTAAGCCATCTCTCCAGCTGCTCTCTAAGTATTTTTAAAAGTGAAAAATTGAAGTAGTGTCATTAAAATCAGAAATTTATTTAACATTTATTTTCCAAACACAGGATTTGAAATGCTTCCAAATAATTACAGCTCTTAATGCTTTGACCTCTTAATAGCATACTTCAGTTATAAACATCACAACCTCTTCAAGTCTCATTGTACTACTACCAATTACATTAAATTTGAAATGCTTCCACTGGTTTTCAGAAATATATATATATATTGTTGTGTGCTCTCCATACTTAATCCTGATTTTCAAATTTTGTTATTAGTGCTATTTTTTCTAATGATTTATTCATTTTTAAATGTTTTACTCCCTGAAGTGAAATTTTGTAAAATAGAACCATCATAAATTAAGAAAAACTGCTTCATATGTAAATTAGAATAAATATGCATATATGTGTATATAATCTGGTAATGTTAATTTCTTCAGAAGTTTTTGTGTACATTAATTTTCCCGTATATAAAAACCTTGTTAACAACTCCACATATGTAAGGCTTAACTTTGCAATTATAATTTTAAAATACATAGATTTTTTTGCTAGGAATAACCAACCATATACACGTGGTTTAACACATATATTAAAGCACACATATCTCTCCATCACTTTTTTTCTAATACCATAATCAGTTTTTGGTGAGCTTAAGACAATCATTGATTTCCTGTTTGTTACTATGTATTTATTTTTTATAATTTCTTATAAATACATTAATTTAGGACAGAACCTTTGGTTTTAGTTTCTTTCATTTAGGTTGATGCTTTGTTGATCTATGGTGTTTAATGCATGAGCAGATGAATGTTTTCATTTTCTTTCTCATATCCATTTGCTTTTGAATTTTTATCCATCTAGTGCAATACTTCTAAGTTGAATACCATCTATTTTTAGCAATTTGGTAAGTTTTGATTGATAACAATGTCTTCATGGTGATTCTTTTGTTTGAACATCCTCTGTCCACTTATTCCCATTTTCTATATTTCTTTTTAAAATTTCCTTCCTTTTGTTGTATGTGTATGGTGTGTGTGCTTGTGTGTGTGTAATTGTGTGTATAAATGTGTGAGGATGAACATGTATGTGTATGTGCATATGCATGTGTGTGTGTGTTTGTGTGTATGCATTTAAAGTCCAGAGCCTGAAGTTGATCGCTTCCCTTTATTGTTCACCACCATATTTGTTGAGACAGGATTTCTAATTGAACCCAGAATTTTAATTTTTCTGAAGAATAAATAATAAAAATTTAAACAAAAGTTTTCTTTATAATATCCAGGATCTTAAATATAGGCTCTTCTAAAATTAAAATAAATTACATACTTTATTATTTCAAAAGGGAAGTATCAGAGCACAGTTACAATTACATCAAAACAAAACCCCAAATTCAGAATTGTAATTCAGCTCAAAATCCAGCATCTGGGGTTCAGTCATGATCTTCTGTGCTCCTAAGGACTTGAGCAGTCCCAATTATCCATCTTTAGCATACACAGATTGAATTGTAGGTTCATGCTAGTTCCACTTCACATCTACTGTTGTCCTCAAAGATCATCCCATGTTCATCACATCTCCAATATTTGGAGTCTCCACTGCAACCTTTACTGATGGCAGCTCCATGGTGTCAATCTTGGTTTCTCTCCAAGACCCCTTCAAAGCTAGGGTCTCCACTACTACTGAGCTTGTACCTTCCCAGTAACCTCCCCTGTACTGTCACAGTGACAAGCCTGTTTTTTCCATGCCTTCAAAGACAGTGCCATGAGAGAAAATCTTTCACATTGCCAAGTTCAGTTTCCAGCTGTGATATAACTTTGCCCCCAACCCCATACCACAGTTTCTGTGTGCTGACTCTAACCCTGAGTAAAAATTTCCCAGAAGATTTTGCCTCAATGATGCTGTTCTTAGTCCCAGATGATTTTCAGCTTCAGAGCCCCTGCATCCATTTTCCCAGTAAAGCAAAATTTTCATGTCAGTGCTGCTGGTATTTTGTCAGTCATAGCTAATTCTTCAGTACCAACTGATCAGAAACCACAGATTTCAATTTAGAACATCACACAAATGGCCTGATGGAATCTTTGAGGTAATCTTAAAGTTCCCTCTGAGACTTTACAAGTCAAGCCACTATTGTTTACATTTCTTTCAACCATCCTCTTCCAAATTTACAGAACCTAGCCCATTGAAATCTGAGCATTCAATGGCTTTCTCACCTTCAAATTTCAGATGTTACAATGATTCTGCTCTCAGACCAACATGACAGTCTCCAGCACCACAAGACTTCATTTCTGGTACCAGTTTTTTGTCTTAGTTTCCTTTCTGTTACTGTGACAAAATGCTGACCAAAACCACAGTTTCATTTTTATACTTTCAAGTCATATTTGCTTTTTTAATTTTTTACAATCGGTTATAGTTAATAGGTTACCTTGGGTCTCAAAAATTTTGAAAGTTTCAACATGTTGAGACTACAAGACTATGGAAACTTTAAATGTTAACTAAGTGCATTTTGAATTATGAAATGATCATGAATCCTGGAAGTATGAGTTCTTGGTTTTAATGCAAAAATAATCTTTATAGTCTCTAGTATTTGATCACTTGGTTCTCAGTTTCTAGTCTTGTTTTTAGAGGTCATGGAAACTTTAGAAGGCAGAGCCTTGCTGGAGGATGTATGTAACTGGTGGCGGGCTTTGAGAGTTCATAGCCTTTTCCCATTTCCAATTTTCTCTCTCTGTTTCTGCTTGCCATACGAGTACTTTCAGCTTCTGCTGGTATGCCTACCACTTGCTGCCATGCCTCACTGCCTTGATGGACTCTTATCCCTCTGGAACAATAAGCAAAAACTAAAATCTCTGGTGTTTTCTGATGTTTTTTTTTTGTTTTGTTTTGTTTTTGTTTTTGTTTTTTTGTCTTTTTGAGACAGGGTCTCCCTGTAGCCCCAGCTGGCCTGGAACTCACTATGTAGACCAGGCTGGCCTTGAACTCAGAGATCCTCCTGCCTCTCCCTCCTGAGTGCTGGGATTAAAAGCGTGCACCACTATGCCCAGCAAAATCTCTGTTTTATAAGTTTGCTTCTCATGATATTTTATCACAGTAACAAGAGTTACTAATACCATACCACTATTTGAAAAACTATATTTTTCAATGGAGACTGAAAACCAGCAGCTCTCCGAGAATCCTCTGGGTTTTCACTGTCAGATTGGAACTGCTGAGACACCCAGCCTTGTGGATTGAGCAGTTACTAGATTCCAGGCTTCTTCAGATACTGTTGGAATGCCTCCCCTACATCTTGTAAGCCAATCTAATAATTCATATATATATACACATATACAAATTCCCACATTTACATAAGTATAAAATATACTTTTATCGCTGCTATTTCTTTAGAGAACTGTGATTAATACATACCATAGCCAAGTTTGAAAAATTCTCTCATCTTAATTTTACAGTGACAATAACCGAGACTTCAAACTCTTATACTCCTTTATGTAAATTTACAGTTTGTACTTGATACTGTCAGGTTTTGAACCAAGGTGTCTGAATGTAAAGAACTTGTTTAGTGGTTATGCATAATGTTCAATGGTAATTGACAAAGGTGACTGACTCTGGACTTAGTCTCTAATAACTTGTAAAATATGTAAATAAATCCCTGCTCAGAAGTATTAGGCCATCAGAAATGAGAAAGGCTCTAAACTTCATCAGATATAGTGAGACCTCATACTTTCTAAATTATGTCTCTCTTGCTCAGAGGCATTAATGTTAACAAGCCATACAAGATGAGTCAGCATACCAGTTTTAGAGAGGAAGGGGATTCTGTGAGTTCCAGTCTTAGTGAGACTGAAAGATTATTTAACAAGCCACAGTCAGTTCTAATTTTATCCTATTATCACGGTTGGGTAAAGTGGTGTATGAAAATTATTTTCTACTTCATAATGAATAAAGGATTAAATACAACAGAAGTCTGCAGAAGAAAGAGAAAATAAATCAGGTTTGGGTCAAGAGTAAAGTCACGGTAGAGCAGTCAAAGTGTTTCTCAGGTAGGTTCACTGTACCCACTGATAATAATTACATCAAAAAGATGTGTAATTAAAAATAAAAATATGGTGGCTGGAGAGACAGGTCAGCGTTTAAGAGCATTTGGTGCTCTTACAGAGCACTGGATTTAGTTTTCAGAACTCACATCTGGTGGCTCGCAATAATCTATACCTCCAGTTTCAAGGAGTTAATGTCCTCTTCTGGCCTCTGAAGCCAATCACTGCATGCACTTGGTGCACATAAATAGCAGGCACACGCACACAACCCATAAGTAAATATAAAAAATTAAAGAGAATATAAAATATAAAAATAAAGGGCTGGAGAGATGGCTCAGTGATTAAGAGCACTGAATGCTCTTGCAGAGGACCCAGATTTGATTCTCAGCATCCACATGGAGGCTACAAACCATATTTAACTTCAGTTCCAGGGGAATCCGAAGGCCTCTTCTGACCTCCGCGGCATTGCACGACATGGGTGCACTCACATACATGCAGGCAATACACTCATACACATAAAATAAATGTAATAAATAAAATGTTTTTAAAAATAAGTAAATAAAAGAATTGTATGAAATCTACAAAAGCTCAGCAAAATATTTTTAAACATATTTTGTTTATTATTTTTAATTTATGTGTATGAGTGCATTGCCTGCATGTCTGTGAGTACACCCGTGTGGTGCAAAGCCGCAGAGATCAGAAGAGAGCTTTGGATTCCCTTGGAACTGGAGTTAAGGACGGTTCATAGCTGCCTTGTGGGTGCTGGGAATCGAACCCGGGTCCTCTGTAAGAGCAATCAGTGCTCTTAACCACTGAGCCATCTCTCCAGCCCCTCAATAAAATATTTTTACTATATATAAAATAAATCTTAAAAAGATGTTTATTTTTAAATTTAAATTATCATTCATTTCTACTATCTAGTTATTAAAGACTATTTTGTACATGAAAATTACTAAGTTTTTAAAGTTAAATGGATTCTTATCATTTCATCATTGAGAAGGCTTATTCACACACAAAAGTACTTGTGAGTGATTGACAAGAGCCAGAATACAAGCACTGGAGTTTAGCATTGAAGTCAAGGATTTTACACATCAGCTTGCTGAGTTAAGCTTCTGCATCATATATTCCCAAACGCCTCAGGCTTGTGACCTATTCTCTTCCCTTTCTCAAGTGACTTCCATTTGCTCTTTTGTCAAATGGCATCAATTCAATAAATTAAAGGAAACAGATGGTGAAGCACATCAAGCCCCGGAGCACACAATCCACTAAAGTAATTAAGCAATTACTTGGAGGAGCATATCCCTCCCTCAAATACAATAATGCCTAGAATTATAAACATTTTTCTTAGAGAGGATTAAAAGCATTAAGAAAATTAAGCATCATTAAGACCTATGATGAAATTACACATTAAATTATTAAAGCTAAACCCATTTTTGAGTCATCAACTTTTTTCCCCCTTTTATTTAGTGAAAATCAATTTAGTGAAGGACAGACTAGAGAAAAGAGGGAAGTAGGAAAAGCAAAGTCACTGGAAACACTTCCATTGCTGAAATTCAGTACTGACAAATGAAAACACAAGTGCTATATTAAAAAAAAACTTGCTTAGATGCCTCAATTAATTACTTCACTACATAAATTGGAGAGGAAAAGGAAACAGAGAGAGGTTCGATTGTGAAGCCAGTGTTGGTGCATAAATTCCTTTTTAGTGTTCTCTTGTGCAAGGCAGTAGCTCCTAGCATCTGAAGTCAGTCCATGTATAAACACACACACACACACACACACACACACACACACACACACACACAAAGTAAAATGTCTCCATGTTGCCTGAACAAAGATAGAGGATCAGGTAAAGTGAGTTATGGCAGATAAGCCAGCAGGGCAGGAGACAGTGATCCACTACTTGCCTTTCAACAGGCTAAACATCTATAATTCCTGGGTATCAAAACAGCACATGTGTAAAACTGACACTCACTACTTATTTCTTTATAACCACAGAAACTGATT
>NW_008335360.1:276127-282615 GCF_000622305.1 Nannospalax galili
TGGGTTGTGTAATATATTCAAAGTGTGAGAAGAAGGTAATAAACTATAAAAATATTTTAGCCATGGAAACTCATGACATGTTTGCAAAATCCACTGATTTTGTTATGGAAAAACTGCTCTGTGGAAGAGATTCTGCACCTGATTGGATAATGTAACTATGGATGTCAGCATTAAAGGAGGAGTTTGGAATTCATGCACAGCTATATTAAATACAAAATATTTTCTCTCTTCATGTCATATATGTTAATGTAGATATTAATGGATTGGATCCCACCTACCTGCACTTCCTTTCTGTTTTCCCCATCCACAATCACAGGTAGAGTACTTAGAGGAATCTTTCTCTTTTTACAATTTTCAAAGTATAGAAAGGTGAAAAATGGGGGTTAAGAATGGATACTGATTTTTCAGATGACCCTATTTCTGTTCCCAACACCCATGTCTACAGTCTCCCAACTGTCTGTAACTCACGTTCCACTAGATCTGACATCCTCTTTTGGCCCCCAATGGCACCTGCACTCAAGTACACACACACACACACACACACACACACACACACACACTAAAAATAAAGCATTCAAAAAGAAAGTTGAACAAAGAAATATCAGTATTCAGAAGCAGAATCTTGTCTAGTAGTTTATGTTATAAGGGGAGTTACAATGACTTTTGAGGGGGAGTAAGGAATAACAATTACCCATTTCTTTTGCTAGAGTTATCAAATGACAGCATAACAATGTAGATTTTTCCAAATATAAACAAAGTGTATCTAACAGCAATACCTCAAACAATGGCCCAAAATACTTAAGATATTATGCAAGCTCAGAGTGAAGGTCAGAGATCATTAGTTTTGATGGTTTCAAAATGAATAGAGTAAGACCCAAACTGAAGCCCAAAGTGTTCAAGGAACTACAGACACTGAATTATTAAACTGAAAAAAAAAAAACTGACCTATTTGAATAGGCAGACAAGAGAAATCTGGAACTGGAGTTATGGATAGTCAGTCACCATGTGGGTGCTGAGAATTGAACCTGGGTTCTGTGCAAGAGCAGCGAGTGCTCTTAACCACTGAGCCATCACTCTAGCCCCCAAAGGTGTTTTTATTGCTATGTGAAACAAAGGGCTTGGAGAAATAACTCTACAGCTATAACAGACTGAAAGTCAATTTAGATGCTGTGAATCCTGGAAAGAAATCAAAGGTGGTGTCCAAAATAAAAAAAAAATTGTTTTAGAATATGGAAAAGTTTAAATTAAAGATTCTACATGAAATGTTGACTGTCAAAAATAAAGTCAAGTCCAATGTGGTTTCAGTCATTATAAAAGCTGGTGCTTTCTGGTGGAAAAGAGAATATATTTGTTATCTTACTTAGAGTGTTGGATACATGTGGAAATTATAGTATGTATGTTATGCCAAGTGAAGGAAGTAACTTTCAGACCTGAAGTTCAATATTATTGCAAAATTAAGGAAAAAATGTGTCTATACAGATAGAAGAAACAGAACACCAAATAGGAATAGAACAGACAATCCTCATGGCATATCAGCAAAGCTGATTATGCTAATGGAAGAGACAGACTGAAAAACAAGTGACAAATGTTCTCTCTCATTTGTGGATCCTCTTTCCAAATCCTTAGATGTGAGTATATACATGGATGTAACAACAGGTGCCAAAAATAAAATAAATAAATAAATAAATAAATAAATAAATAAATAAATAAATAAATAAAGGAAAAGAACCATTGGGATAAACGGGAAGAAGGAAGCCAAGAAAGGGGACAGTAAGATCAGAAACGGTATTATCCAAGGGCAGAAAGGAAATGTGGGGAATATTTTGACTCAGGAGGAGAGAGACAGACAGATAGAGAGAGAGAGAGAGAGAGAGAGAGAGAGAGAGAGAGAGAGAATAACGCATATGTAGCAAAAAACACAGAACCATAAAAGGGAAACTTTGAGTTGTTGGTCTGGGTAGTCCAAGAGATTCCCCAAATAACAAAGATTATTCCTAGAGCCTTTGATTGCCTCCCTAAACTTGAAGTAAGACCCTATGCTAGAATAAGGACATACTTAGAACATAAGATTTGGTACACTTGAGCTGGAACTGATCTGAAAGTCTCTCTGAAGACTAGCTCCCACAGCATCAGAAGACAACTGTGTAAACTGACAAGGGAGAAAATCAGACAATAATCTCATCTAGCTATAAGTATATGAACCAAAAATGACAAGCCCGGCAAATAATTTCTACTGGTACAGTAGTGGTATTTTTATTTCTGGGTTAATCAATAGCCATCCAATTGGACTTAAAACCTGCTAAACGGAATATAACTTGTGTGTGCTTCTTTAAACACAGCCAAATACACGTATCTTGAAAGGGGATAAATCCTAGAGAAAAATCTACTTTTGTCACATACCTTACATAATTTCTTACTGTATTCCAAATATCTATCCTTATTTACAGACAAATGTACCTCTGACCACTCATCAAAAAATTTCTGTTTTGTAACATGGGTGCTATTACAAAGTTCCACAACTGGTAAATGCAGAGAATAAGTATTTGGGATATGCCTAGCTCTAAGTGACACATCAACAATGCAACCTTTACCTCTTATGCCCAGGGAATGTAGGAGAACAGGTATGGAAAGAATATTAATGCATTTCTTGACTCTGACCAGTGAATCTTCCTGTGTAACAGACAGTGGTTAACTCAGAAAGCCATAGCTGGCCAAAGCACATATAGACTACAGATTGTCTATCCCTGCATAAGACACCTATATCAAACCTGTGCCACCCACCTTTCGAGAACCACTGTGAAAGAGGGGAAAGAAAGACATAAAAGTCAGAGATGGTGGATGACCACAGAAAGCAAAAGTTTTCAGACTGTTGATCAGTTACTCATGAACTCACGACAATGGTGTTAGAATGCACAATATGCATGCAAGCTCAAGCCAGACAAAATTTCAGCCTTGAAGTGGGTAAGTGGGTAAGAACACCCAAACTTAAGTGAGGAAGTATGGAAAACATAACTGTTGGGGTAGGATGTGTATTTTACTTTAAGGCTGTGAAACTAGATAGATCTGCCAGGTCCCAGTAGATGAACATACTCTGAAAAAATTTCGAGGACAAAATCTTGACTCAACAGGTCTTCATATATATGCCAGAGCACATGAAACCAGTGGAGGTGCTATAAGAGGAGTGCATATAGGAGATGGGCCTAAAACATGTTCCACATGTTTTATGAAAATTTCCAAAACTTAAAGAAACAAAAGAAAAAAAGGAAAAGAAAATTAAGCTTACACTGTGCCAAGTGCACAGGATAAGCTCGCTTCAGTGAAACACAAGGCCACTGTCTCAGTGTCTTGGAAAAAAAAAGGATTTATTTCTCTTGCCTATTCTAGGTTTTCACATTGAGTCTGCTCATTATTACTACAAAGCAATGAAGGTCAAAAGACAGAGAGTTTGGGGGCTGGAGAGATGGTTCGGTGATTAAGAACACTGATTGTTCTTGCAGAAGACTCAGGTTCAAATCCCAGCACCCACATGGCAGCTAACAACTGTCCGTAACTCCAGTTCCAGGGGATCTGACAGCCTTTTCTGTCCTCCATGGGTATTGCATGACACAGGTGCACTTACCTACATGCAGGCAATACACACATACACATAAAATCAAAATAATAAATAAAATATTTAAAAAAGATGAGAGTTTTATAGCAAACAAGAATAGTAACCATAAAGAGTAGAGAGCCATGCAGTTTTCTACCATTAATGGTTGGTTCTGTCTCAGGAATATAATATCCCCCATCTGGTCATAGATTATTTACTGAAATGAGATGTGTCGTCCTGTTGGAGATCAACAAAATCAACCATATTCCTGAGAATCACTTGTCAATATATAATGATTGTATTTATTTTATTCACAGATATTCAGACAGTTATCATAATTTTGGACACAAGACAAAGAATTCAGTATAAATAAATTTTGAAGTGTTTTAAAGAATACTACAGCTGCTCTGAGCTTGAGTAAAAACATTAAAATGACATAAAATGATTATTAAGATTTGGCCACTGCATTCCTGACAGAAAATACCTGTGGACCTGTCTTCTAACCTAGCATATGCAGTCTTTGAGATATACACAGATGAAAACTGGGTTGTAGAGCAGCTTGCTGTCTGTGAATAAATGTTCCTCAAAAACTACTCATATGAAAAATTTGAAAAGCACCTCAAATTCTTCCCAAGCCCTCATAATTCTGACAGGATTTTTCTTTCAAGCACCTCTCTTTATTCTTTGTGTATTTTCTGAAATGCTCTGCAAACATTTTAGAAAGTTGTCATATGTTGGATCCTTGTCTACTGAAATCAACACACACACACACACACACACATACACACACACACACACACACACACACACAAACACACAAAGAAAAGAATATTTTAGTTTAGTAAGAAGAAAAGTATGAATTGCTCTAAGTTTCTATTTTGGTAATGATAAAAGAATAACACCTTTTTAAAGAGGCTCCCTTGAAAGTCACAGAATATGAATGTATAAAAACTTTGTATGTTGTGGAAATTTGATGGTAAGAAACTGTATTAAGGGATACTGATGATGTGCAGGGCATTCTTCACCTTCTCACCATCAATAAAGATGGTAACTAATATTTACAAAGTTCCTATTGAAGGGGATTTAGACACGTTTTCTAGTTTAATGTCTTTGATATCTTACCGTCATATTACCTACTCAGATAGGTCCTACAGCAGGAGATGGTAAGCAAATTGCTACAGATCACATACCAAATGGCAGACTGCAGGATGACCCCAGATAGCCTGAGTAGAAGGTCCACATAAGTGCATCCTTTATTCTAAGTAAAAATCAAATGGCCTCAAATTTGTTTGTGTCTAAATGCAAAGACAGTGGATTGTCAGAAAGACAAAGGAAATAATTCATTCTCATACCGAGTGGAGTCAGGAGATAAAGAAATCTAAATTTCATTGCAGTGGTGTGCTATTTCCTCTTGTGTTTTCAGGAGACAATAATTCAGGATACAGGACCATACTCCAGTGACTTCTTTTAACATTACTGGGCAGGTGGGTCAAATAAGCACCTAAAAGTCATCCCTGACGACATAGTTTGGTATACGAAATATAAGTCAACTTACTCTTCTGTGTTTATGCTTTAATTTTTAAAGCAGTTTTTTCAATATGCTTTTTTTTTTTTTTTTTTTTTTTTTTTTTTTTTTTTGGTCTTTTTGAGACAGCATGTCCCTGTAGCCCCAACTGTCCTGACACTCACTATGTAGACCAGGCTGGCCTTGAACTCACAGAGATCCACCTGCCTCTGCTCTGGAGTGCTGGGATTTAAGGCGTGCGCCACCACGCCTTCAAACTCCTTATTTTTTAAATGAAATAACAAAAGTGTTATGGAAAGAAATTTAGAAAAAATCTAAAGCACAATACTGAAACAGCAAGTAACCTATGAGAAAACTGTAGAAAACAAGGCCAAATCATGTATGAAAATTGAAGGAAACCAAGAAGCTCAGGAATTTGTAACTGAAAGCACAGACTGGGATTAACATAACAATGTTATCTAAAGATTGCACTGAACCGCAGATACACATAGCAAAAATTTTGAGAGTTGCATGGGATAATACATTAATACGTAGGGGAAGAATGGAAAAATATAGGAAATAGATTCAAGAAAATGGTATAAAATCATGCATAAATATAACAGCTATAAACTAACATATCAATCTTGAAAACATTTGTACGAAGGCATGAAATTTATATTAAGTGTATTTATAGAATATGTTGTGCTAAATGGACCACTGATTTCCATTCAATAAGTAAAGGTTGATGTGAGTAAGAAACACGGTCAACAATGAAGAATATGGTTGGGGAAGAGGGAGATGGTTCAGTGAGTGACATGCAAGCACGAGGATCAGAACTTAATACCCAGAATCAACCTTAAAAGGAACTACTGAAGGGGCTGGAGAGATGAATCAGCGATTAAGAGTACTGACTGCTCCTACAGAGGAACTGGGTTGGATTTCCAGCACCCACATGGCGGCTATGAACTGTCCTTAACTCCAGTTCCAGGGGAATCTGAAGCCCTCTTCTGACCTCCATGACACTGCAGTGTCCCCGACCGCTTTCCGTCTCGCCGGCAAGAAAGACGCGGGAGGACAAGTCAGGATCCTTCTGCAGCAGTTTATTTCATAAGCCTCTTACATAGCATACTAAGGATGAAGACCGAAGACGCCGAGAAGTGGGAGAGCTGTTGCTTATATATGCCCTAAAGGTCCCATTTATGACGTATAAGAAGCGGATTGGTTGCTGGAGATCATAAGAAGCGGATTGGTTGCTGAAGATCACGCCACGGGAGGAGGCGAGGGAGAGCAGGCTCTTGTGCACGCCCCTTATGGGCGCAGCAGGATGTTTACTGTTAAGAAGGTCCGGATACCGGCGCCATCTTGTAATGGCGGCGGAGGCTGTGGCTCTCCACA
>NW_008335360.1:286846-292370 GCF_000622305.1 Nannospalax galili
GCCTATCCATGTAAAGAAAATTTACTGGTCTGTTTTGGAGAGAATGTCAATGATGTAGCCAAGGATACTTTTGATAGGAGATTACCATGGTTGAAGGAAGAAAGCTGCTCCCTATTAAGACAATAGAAAGATAATCTGAAGGCATTCTGAAGATCTTTCAACCTGCCTTCCACATCACACTCTTGAGTGGCAGTGTCTTCAGAGGAAAACATTTTCAGCAAGGTTCTCAGTTCAGTGTTTGGTCCTCTAAAATCACTTCCCTGAACATTTCAAGTCTCTATTTTCTTTCCTCTGCTACAATGTTCCTTGGCATCCCCACTTTTAGCTCTTGCTGACTTGGGTGCAGCTCAGAATCCTACCCCTGAGAAAATGTTGTCCAGCCTTAGAGGAGTAAGGTAGCACTGACTGCAGCACTTTGTACACTGGGGAGTTGTTCTGTAGCCATTTTCCATGAATTGAAATATTCATTTTGGAAGGAGGTAAGAAGTTCATGTGATTAACAAAGCAGAGGCAGGAGAGAAAAACTGAAGATTGACAATGTCTGTATCCAAGGCTATCTAAGCAGTAACAGGAACAGAAAGAAAGGTAAGTGTCAGCAGGGCCTCTGCAAGCTGTGCAAGCAGAACTCAAGGGAAGCAGCTTTTGTTAGCCGTCACCCATGCTGGGGTAGTATTTGGGATGATGGCAGTTGCCATTCAATCACCCACACTCCCATAAGTAGGCACTCACCCATATTCCTATGTTACTCCACTGATGGCTTTGATTCTCAAGCTAGACTTGGGTGCAACTGTTTGTTTGGTCTACAACTGGTGTTCTAAGTGGAGAAATTGCACATTTTTTCATGTCTCCCTTAAAAAAGATAAGTCACCAAAGAGAAGTGTGATTGTTTCAACCTAGGCTTTAGAAGATGTTATCGAAAGCTTCATTCACAAGTTCAGAAGTAACATAGTTCCGGTCTAACACAGATATTGCTCTAGTGGGAACATGGGAGCTGGGCCAACTCTGAGACCCCAAACTATAGAGCCCACAGGAAGCAGTAACAGCTGGCGATAATCACGGACATTCCTCTATAACATGAGAAATGACTGTACTCAGGAAAGTTGTCAAAATATCAGGTAGGGGACTGGAGTGATGGCTCAACAGTTTAGAGCACCAGCTGCTCCTGCAGAAGACAAGTGTTTGGTTCCCAGCATCCACATAGTTGCTAACAACCATCTGTAACTCCAGTACCACGGAATCTGATGCCCTCTTCTCACCTCCTTGGGCATTGCATGACATGGTACATTTACATACATGCAGGCTATACACTCATACACATAAAATAATAAAATAGGGGCTGGATAGATGGCTCAGCATATGAACTCTGGTTGTTCTTGCAGAAAACCTAGGTTTGAATCCCAGCGCCCATATGGCAGCTAACAACTGTCTTAGCTCCAGTTCCAGGGGATCCGATGCCCTCTTCTGACCTTAGTGGACATTGCACAACATGGGTATACTTACATACACGCTGACAATATACTCATATACAAATAATAAATAAAATATTTTTTAAAAAAGAACAACTGTGTGCAGTGTCAAACACTTGTAATCTCAGCACTTGGAAGGAATTTGCAACAGCTCCCAGGAGCCTCACATCCCAGCCAGCCTTTTCTAATTAGTGAATTCCAGGCCAATGTAGAACACAGGTGCACTCCCATACATGCAGACAACACACTCATACACATAAAATAAAAATAATAAATAAAATATTTTTTAAAAAAGAACAACTGTGTGCAGTGTCAAACACTTGTAATCTCAGCACTTGGAAGGAATTTGCAACAGCTCCCAGGAGCCTCACATCCCAGCCAGCCTTTTCTAATTAGTGAATTCCAGGCCAATGTATCAAAAATGAGGCGGACAACACTGGAGGAACAACATCAAAATATAAGGTAGACCACACCAGAGGAACAACAGCTATGGTTCATGTTTAGCTTACACATAAATGCCTATGCACACCTGCACACTCACATGCAATAGAATACACAAAACACAACCATAGACCTCATGCAACCACACATACACCCCCCACACACACATACACACACATGAAAAGTAATGTTCGAATAATACTTTATAATTTCAAAGGAGAGAACTCTCTTATCCAACACAGTACAAATGTAAAGACTGGTTGTGCAAGAAACCGTCCTGAAGAGGAAGCTTTTGTGATGGACTTGGATTCCGTGGTTTGCTCACAATACAGTCAGTTACTTAAAATGAAAACTTTTTAAAATGTATCATTTCCAGTTTCAAGATTTTGAGGTAGCCTAATACCATTTATATCAGACTGGTTCATTGTACTACTGTGCATACTGAAATCAAATGGATTCTTAGTCATATTGAAAGGGCTAATTTCATTTGCTGAAAATGTTCTTTATTAGCTAATGCAGAAAAGACTAAGCTCTTACCTGGATAATATATACATAGTTCTTATAGCATTTAAATAATTCCGTTGTCTTTTCTGCACCAATATTTTCTTTTTGAAAAAATATTGCCTTTATTATTTTTATTTTATGTGTATGAATGTATTGCTTGCATGTATGTAAGTGCACCAATGTTATGCAGTACCCAGAACCATTGGAAGAAAGTCTTGGATTTCTTTGGAACTGGAGTTACAGATTATTGTTAGCTGTCATGTGTGTGCTGGGAATCGAACTTGGGACCTCTGCAAGAGCATCCGGTGCTCTTAACTGCTGAGTCATCTTGCCAGCCCCTTCACCAATATTTTCTATCTTTGTCTTTCATTGTTAGTGGAATATTTTTCACAGTTAAATTTTATTAGAACTTCTTTTAAATTCATCAACATATAAATTTAAAATAAGTATATTTTCTGGCATATATCATACAGACAATAATTTACATAGCTCAATGTAGTAAAATATTTCACTTTAATAAAGGAAATGAGAATAAAGAAACTAAGCAAAGTGAATAGAGATAACTAATGGAAAGTGATAATTTGCAGGACCAAATTTAATTTACTTTTTTGTAAGAGGAAGTAATAAAAAGTCACACATAATTGCATTGTCAAAGGCAAATTAATAAGTGTTATCTCTAGTATGGTTCTCTACTGAGGTGCAGCACAAATATGTTTTAGAAAGAAAAGGAAAAAATGATCTAGAACAGCCTTGATGGTACTGATTTTGAATAAAAGATATACAGATTACCCAAATTAACTGAAATGCACAATATTTGAGTTTAGAGCCTAGTGTTTGCATATTCTAGAAAGTGTCTATAGACTTATTGGTGAAAACTTGTCACAATTTTAGACGTAATGAAATTCACCATGTATGTATACAAGAATATGAGGTATTCTTCTTTGAGGAAAGAGGAAATATTAGGAAATAAGAATACTGAAAAAGGGAAATTCCAGTTGCTATAATAGCTAGTTTAAATAAAATTGGATGACACTGTGTTACTTATATATTTAGAATTATAATATAACGTTCATTGGCTTTTTCTGCAATGAATATAAAATGTCCCTTATTATATCGTCTGACTAGTTTTGTTTTGAAGTCTATTTTGTTAGGTATTCGAATAGCTACACCTGGTTATTTCTTAGTTAAATTTTCTTGAAAGACCTTTTTCTGTCGTTTAACTGAAAGGTGGTGTCTTTTGTTGAAGGTGGGATATAGTCTTTGGAGGCAGCAACATGGTGCAAACTGTTTTCTAATCTAATATTGTGTCTCTTTATTAGGGAATTGAGACATTATTTTTTATCTTTGTTGTTGAGAGATATTTATTAATTGCTATCAGTTTAATGAAATCCTGGTGTTCACACACATCTCTTGATTATCTCTCCTAGCTTCATTTCTTGTTCCCTGTGGTCTTTTTTGTGCCTTTATCCTTCTAATTTAGTAGTCATAAATTCCTTTAATTTGTTCTTATCATGGAAACTTTTTATTTCCCCTTCAATCTCTAATTCTTTTCCTGTGTGTAATAGTCTGGGTTGACTGTTGCAGTCTTTCAGGACTTGGAGTATGTCTCTCCAGTCCTTTGTTTTTGAAAGTTTCTGTCATGTAATTAATTGTTACTGTAATAGTTTGCAATTATAAGTGACTTTACCTTCCCCTCTTGAAGGTTTTACTCCCCTTTATTATGTATTTTTAATGTTTTAACTCCAGGATATCATGAATAGTTTCTTTTCTGGTCCTGTCTACTTGATGCTTGGTAGGCTTCTTGTTCCTGGATAGACATTTTTTTCTTTGGATTTGGTAATTTTCTTCTACGATTTTACACAAAATATTATCTGTGTTTTTACTATGGTATTCTTCTCTTCTATACCTATTATTTGATAATTAAATCTTTTCATTGCATCCCCAAATTCTCCTATTATCTTATCCTATTTAAAAAATATTTTTATTCACTTTTATTGAGAGATCTAGTTCCTCTATATTCTATTCTATTCCGTTTCTCCATTTTTAACATGATCCATTCTGTTAGTCACACTTTCCTTTGAAGCTCTTAATTGGCATACTGAGTTTTTCATTTTCTTCATAACCAGTTTGATTTTTCTTGAGCACTTTGAGGTCTGTTTAGATGATTAGATCAACTTCTTTATTTCATTCATCTATTTGTCTTTGTTATCTTGAGCTACTTCACAATCATTCTTTTTGGATTCATTGTCTGGAAGTTCTTCTGGATCTTTTTCATTAGGGTCCCTTATTAGGGGATTTATACGTTGGAGAATACATATTTTGATTTTTCATGTTGTCTTTCTGTGTTAGGATTTACACACATAGAGTTAGATTTTGGTAGAGTTTTTCTCTTTTTTTTTGTCAAAATCACATAATGTTCAGGAGGGCCCTAGTTCATAGCAGGGTTGGAATGTGAATTTCCTCTGTTTTTCTTGTACTTAGGGCTACGTATATCCTAAGACTTCTGCTTGACAGCTGCAGTATGGTGTCTGCAGTTACTTGATTCAAGGAGCTTGTAACAGGCCTCTCCTAATAGTGTGAACTGATACTGAGTCTTTAAGACTGGATTCAATATCAGGAGGGTCTCAGTCAGGTACCTGGCCACAGTGAATCCTGAAGTGAGATAGGGAACCAGGTCTCCTTGAAGTTAAAAGAACATATTTTGGAAATAGGAGAGTTCTTAGTTAGGAATTATGCTGAGTCTGGCAAGTTCCAAAGGGAGGGCGAGAGAAAAGGAGGTTTTAGTTTCTGCTAAGAGACAAGGAGTTTTGATGTATTGGCAGGATAGAGACAGCCAACCTGCATCTCTCAACTGGGAAAATTCAGTAAAGAAATCACATATAGGAGGCTGGAGAGATTGCTCAGTGATTAAGAATACTGGATGTTCTTGCACAGGACCCAGGTTTGATTCCCAGCACGCACATGGCAGCTAACAACCATTTCTAACTCCACTTCCAGGGGAATCTGATGCCCTCTTCTGACCTCCTTGCACATTGCATGACACAGGTGCACTTACATACAGGCAAGTGATAAATGTATACACATAAAATAATAAATGAAATGCTTTCTAATAT
>NW_008335360.1:292635-324735 GCF_000622305.1 Nannospalax galili
AGGTTTTTTTTCCTATAGTTACACAAATGAATTTTGGTAAAATCCATCCATCACTACTTCCCTCCAATTCCTCCTAAGTCACCTTTGCATCTTCTCATGTTCTTCAAGTCCCTTTTCTAACACTCAGCATTAGCCACTGTTTTCAGATTTGTTTTTTTTATATTTTATTATTTTTATTTTATATGTATGAGGGAATTGCCTGCATGTATGTGAGTGTACCCATGTCATGCAATGTCCTCAAAAATCACAAGAGGGTGTTGATCCCCTGGAATTGGAGTTATGATGGTTGTTAACCACAATGTGGGTGCTGGGAACTGAACCCAGATCCTCATTAAATGCATACAGTGCTCTTAACCACTGAATCATCTCTCCAGCCTGTGCTTTTAGATTCTTAATCTTAAATCTTCTACTGCCAATAACTGAAATGATTTCAGCTTCAATTAACTTGGAAATAGAAACTTTGTTTCATCTTTAATAATTTGCCAGAACAGTCATATGATTATATTGATCTGATCATCTTTTCAATAACTCTGTTTCTCAGACTTAATTCTCTCCCCAAAGTTCACTTCCTTACTTATATGGGCCCTAAATTTCTCCTTGTGGAAAACTTAGCCTTAGTAAATAGAGACTTTCCTTGTTGTATCAGTCCCTCATGTCCACCTTAATCTAGTAAACACTTAAGTGTGCAACACTGTTCTTCAGTGAAGAACTACTGTAATGCTAAATTCTCCCCTGGGAGACCCATGCACATGTCCTCTAGGCTCCCAGGTCCAAGTGATTCTAAGGCAACAGATACAACTGAAACCATGTATTCCATGAGGTTTTTTGTTGTTGTTGTTGTTTGTTTTGTTTTGTTTTGGTATAAAGTTTATGATGACTGAAAGAAAGTTACTTACAAAGGCATACATTTATGGGCTCTTTTTCCTATATTAGCTGAGGTTTTTAGCACTGCACCCCCACCTCACCAAGATGGTGGCTCCTCTAGTTCTCTCAGAGGACATGCCTATGAAACACTCCACCCCTTCCTCTGCCTTTCACAATCTTTCTGCCAATCTTCCCCAAGCACCCCTGAGCCTTGGGGGAGGTGACAGATGCAGGATGATCTTTTGTTTATTGTGGTGAGATATTGAACTCCTGGACCTCCACATCATCCATTTTCAAGATGTGGCTGTTGATCTATCTGAGTGGTGTCTTCCTTACTATAAAGACAAATGACAAGAAGTAGGCACATCTAAACAAACACAGGTGTAATACAAATGCTTAGAAGACACTTTAGCAGGTGATTCATATTTATTGAACAAAATACCTGCAGCAGCTTCCCTGCTGGCACCTATAGCCTTCCGTAACACAGGGTGTTGGCCTGGTCTATAACACCAGATGTGTGTTCCACCCTGAGGAGAGGGCCTTATCCAATTAGAAATTTGTTGGTTGTACATATGTTAGTTGAGCCATTATTGTACCATCAGGCATTGTTTGGCATGTTAATAGTGTACAGCATGTGGGGTCCATCATTCAGTGGAATCATAGAGAATCCTCCTCCAAGCATCTGCTTAGTACCTTCTGGCACTATGAAAGTCATCCATCCAGTGGCATGGAATTTTCAGCTTAGTCTCTCCTCTCCCATGCTCACATCATGCAGGGCCTTCAGCAACATGACATTACCGACCTTTTCTAGTGTAAAACTGACATTAGTGGCCATAATCTTTGTTAGTTTGAGAACCTCTAGGATCTCTCTGGCCAACAACTTGGGGGGTACAACCCACCCTGGTACTGTAATTTTACTTAGCAATTATACAGTTTTGGGAGCCTTTGATTTTATTTTCACACTGGATTAGGCTATTGTAGGCTTTTCTCAATCATCCTGATGATTAAAGCTCCCAAGAATCTTACAGCTATAGCTGGCCTTTGTTTTGTCAGGTATACTTGATATCTCTCAAATGGGTTTCACAGCTGTAAAACTCTCAGAGGTTCATATCATATATTAAATCAAACATAGACAGGCTGTAACACAGCCTGGAAAGGTTTCATCTATTTGTACTAATTTCGTTCTCAACAGATCTCTGTTGAGAAAGGCATTAACCATGGTTAGTTCTTGAGTACTGTAAGTTATCCCCTTGGAGTCATTCCACATTCTGGGGATTTTGCATGTACTCTCTCTGTATCTTTTTATCTTTGATCAACTGATGGGTGCTAGCTCAAGTTGCCTGATCCTATACCAGGTAAGGAGACAGGGATTCCCGCTTGTCCTTCTGCATCTGTTGGTTCCTTGAGTCAGGTAGGCCCTGGGTCTGCCTCATGGCTGTAGCCATATCCACTACCCCTCCATTGACCATACTCAGATGCTGGGGGAGGCTCTGGTGAGAATAACTACCTCCACCACCAGTATAGCCTTTCTCAGGAGAGAAATATACCTTGTTCAATCTTTGAGGATCCCTAACTACCCCTCGGACAGTTTCTATCCTTTGTATGCCCTTTGTGAACTATTCCTCGGGTTTTAAAGCCTTCCAAAAACTCCTCAGTACAAAATTTCTTTTTTTTTTATTTATTTTTTCTTTTTTCTTTAGGAACTTGGGCTCAACATAATCTTGCCCCATTTGTCTTCAAGTAAACCCAACAGACCTCTTTTCTGCCTTGTCTTTTTTGTATCTCTTGTAAGTTGTTCTATTATTTTACAGACACATTTATTTATTTTTAAAATTTTATTATTATTTTTTTTTAACAGAGAATAGGGTAAGGGGCACCGTAAAGTCCACACTCAAATACAGATCCTGTGACCTCCCGACAGCCCCACAAAATGGTAAGAGAGATGCCTGTTGGTATTCTCGGCTTATATATCCTTTGCCCCTGCCCCCACATGCAGCGAAGGTCTACTGAGTGGTTGGGAGGGGTAAATGAATGCCTCCTTGACTCCTTGATGAGCATGGGAAGGACGTGTGACTATAGAGCCTCGGAGTGCTATGTAGTCAGAAGACACGTCCAGTTTACACTCCACTCCTTCCTCTGGCTTTTACATTCTTTCCACCAACATCCTCCGAAAAATTCCCTGAGCCTTGGAGGGGGTGGTAGGTCTTGAATGATCTTCCTCCTGTTGTGGCAAGGCACTGAGCTTTTTGCTCTCTGAATCATCTGTTTTCCATGGGCTGTTGGCCCGTATCAGTGGGATTACATCCACTATAAAAAAAACACACATCAAAAAACAAGAACATCTAAACAGTGACTGCTATAATACATTAACATATGGGTGTAAACACAAACGCTTGGTCAGTACTTTAGCAGGTGCATCATTTCCAACTAACAAAGCAATTGCAGTGACTTCTTAGTAGGCCCTATATTCTCCCCTGCCACAGTGGGGTTGGCCTGTTCTACAGTACCAGATGTGTGTTCCAACTCTGGGAGAGGGCATTATACCTAATGAAAATTTTTCTTGTACATAAACTATTGCACCAGCAGGAACATCTTGTTTGGTATGATGATAGTGCAACACGCTGGGTCTGTCTTTGAGAAGAATTATAGAGAACTATGCTTCACCAGTCATCTGTGTGTTGCCTTTTGGTACCATGAAAGCCACCCATCCAGTTGCAGGGAGTTTCCAGCTTAGTTCAAGCTTTATTTCTCCTCCTATATGCGCATCATGAAGTGTCTTCAGCAATAGGTTCTTTCCTTCCATTTCCAGTGTACAACCAACATTATTGACATTGGCCTTTGTTGTATTGGGGACTTCTAGTGCCCTTCAGACCAACAGCTCACAGGAGGCAACCCACCTCTGGCACAAGGATTTTCATTTAACAAATCTATTGCTTCTGCTAGGAGCTTCTTCCTTCCCCATAGGGTTCCTTCTATTTTACAGACATGTTTCACATGCTGGTTTTAGTCACTTAGATCTGCCAAAGCCTCCATTACTTTACAAAGATCTGGTCCCATTGAGGGACTTAGTAAAACCATTAAAGTGTTACACCATCTTGAGGTCCTTGTTGAATTAAAGTTTTTTATATATTTCTGGTAAACATAGTCCTATCTGGCCCAGCAAGCTGGGCACCATATACTGATTTCCTTTTACCTAGTTCTCTCAATAACATCTGTCCCTCTTCTATGGTCCTCCAGCCCTGGCTTATCATGGGAGTCAACATTGGTGATGAGCAAGTATATTTAATGCCTTGCACAAGTCATTCCATTAGGGACCCCCACCTCTGCCCCATTCTCAAGGACGGTTGGGTGGTTATATAACTCAGCTGTGATGCTTCTGAAAGACTTAAACTAATATCATTTACTCCCATGCCCCATAGCCTCACGAGCCATGTGGTGAGGGGCTCTTTATTGCTTATTTGAAAGTTTTTCCTAGTCCCAACAGTTCCAGTGTGGAGTATTGTTTGCTGGCTACAGTATTGTTAAGTCATTTATCAGCACGATGAAACATGACTTTTTTCTCCTTTTGTATTAAAGGTTGGATCTGAGGGGCATCTTTAGCTATTTTTATTTCTGGGTCATTTTATTCTTAATATTATCTGCATTTTTTCCCTGGGTCCTTTGACTCCTGTTCCCAGGCTGAGTCTTGTATCACAGATACAATGACTTTTTTTTTAGTATTTTATTTATTATTTTTATTTTGTGTGTATGAGTGTATTGCCCACATGTATGTGAGTGCACCGTGTCATGCAATGCCAGAAGAGGACTTCGGAGTTCCCTGGAACTGGAGTTAGGATGGTTCACAGCCACCATGTGGGTGCTGGGAATCAAACCTGGGTCATCTGGAAGAGCAGTCAGTGCTTTTAACCACTGAGCCATCTCTCCAGCCCCTACAATGACATTTTTTTCTTTGGATTCCCCTTTTGCTTCCACAGCCCTTAAAGAATTTTCATACATGCATGGTAGCAACCCACATTGCTAAAGTAACTGTGTTGTTTTATGCCATTTACATGACAGCAGCCATTCAGGGATTTCCCACATTGAATCTGTCTCTGCCTGCATAGGTGGACTCATTTTAGTTACATATTTTGCTATCCATTGAATAACCTATGTGACTGCTCCTAACCCCATTAAGTGTATAGGATTGCTGACACTCTACCTTGGACTTCTGCTGGCTTCTCTGGGGTCAGTTTCATTACTGCACTGGACGCCTTGCATACCCATCTCTGCCACTCTGGATTTGGGGATCTGAGCCCAATTTCCTTTCGATAGTCTCACTGAATGCAGCTGGAGCTGTGACATTTTCCAAGGCATGGGCCCTTCTCTTGGCAAAAACCCATTCTGGGGCATCCTGCCCTTCACAAAGAAAAGAGAACTTTTCCCCAGGCTCCCACCATCAGAGGGAATGTATCAGATAGGGATTTTCTCTATCAGAGATATTGTCATTCTTCCCCAAACTCCTGCTGTGTATCCTTCTGACTACACCAATTCTCCCGTCAGAGACCTGAGCACGTTTTCTTGGCTCCCAGCCAAGTTGGTGGTCCTAATACCAACTAAAATAACTCACACCATGTGTTCCATGAGCCATGAGTGATTTTGTTTTTGTATAAAGTTTATGATGTCCAAAATAGAGATACTTACCAAGGCATATATTTATGGGCTCTGTCTCCTACATCTCAGCTGAGCTTTTTGAGATCAGCTGCCACCAGTGTGCCATTGGCATGCTGCCAGTGCTGCAATCCTGCCTTGCCAAGACGGCAACTTTCCCCCATTTTCCGGCTTCTTTGGTGCTTTCTGGCTTCTTGATATCTGTCCTTAGCATCTGTTCTTAGACCTTCTCCTTCTGATTCTCTTGGGCTCAATGCTAGTTCTCTCAAAGGACGTGCTTACCCAACAACTACATTTAAGACAGTTTTTCAGGAACCCTGAAATTTCCCCTAAACTAGTTGATTTTCCATTCTAACACACTAGATTTCCCTATGTTTGGATACCATGCATCAATATTGCAAAGACTGCTTATAAACATATAATATAAAATTTTGGCAACAAAACTCACAAAGAAGCTGGATAATGCCTAAAGATACTTGGTAATATTTGCTACCTTGGAATTACAGCCAGCCACTTCAGGCTCTGAAAATTCTTAACAAGGTATTCATTTTCTGTCTGAATATTATTTTCCATGTGTCCTGTGATAAGAAATCAATAGGACATAATACCTGGGGCAAATATTTTATTCATAAATGATAGTGACCTCTCTTACATCTTCATTCTGTGATTTCCTCCTTTCCAATGTAACATGGAAACAAACACTATAACAAAGAGCATTCATTTTAATTCTACATTACCTGAATATGACATTTATAATAGACCTTTCCTTTTCTATGGATGAGGTCAATTTCTAATCCAATCATATCACCTTTTCTTGGGTCCATCATCATTTCCTACTCAAAAACTACCCCTGCAATTTTCTGTTTTCCCTTCATAATCAATAATTCTTTCCATGATAATCCCTTAGTTTATTTTCTATCACCTTTTCCTTTCTCACGAGCACCTCCCAATAAACTCAGTTTCTTTAGATCCACACTACATTTTCAGAAATGATTTGAAATAGTTATCTATAGTAATTTTAACTAAATATCCCTTTTCAATTCTCTTTTCTTGAAGAATCTTGACTTAGATTTAACTGAAACCACTTCAGAGAAACATTGTCAATATCCTTAAAGATTCCCAGAGTGCCTGGCATCATTATTCAGTTTTATATTTATTGTATTCTATGGGAGAAAGAAAAAGGAGCCCATTGAAAAATCCCCCCACATCCTCATACCTTAAATTTGTGAAGATTCTGAGTGCCATGGAAAATGAATTGAGGTTAATACTCAACCTTAAACTAGACTATAATTAACTGTCGGATCAACTCAATGACAGACATCACAAGACATCTTAATAGTGGAAATTGGATGTAAAATTATTAATGTCAGAATGATGAAATATGAGAAATATTTAACTCATCACAATTGGATTGAAAATGTAAAGGTGCAATAAGCCAGTTGTAAATCGCAAAGTTGGAAAAGGAAGAATTCAGAGTCACATGTAAAGTTTTCAGAACCAACTTGGCCCTTCTCTTGACTTGATTCCATCCCAATGAGTCAAGTTTTAGACTTCTGACCTACAGAACTATAAGTAATCATTTAATTTTTTGACATCAATGTTCACAATTATTCTTTGAGAAGCTATGTAAAGCTAATAAAACTCTTGTGAAAAATACAACACATATCCAAGACAATGTTCTCTTTTTGTTTCTCTGCTACATGGTCCATTTCAAGTGTTTGACTGAGGTCTTGTTAGCAACTGTGTGGCCTCCATGTTTAGAGCCAATTAAATGCTGATGGCTCCAAGATTATCTTTTCAGTTTCTCACTTCTGACTTCAAGATTCATATGTATTTATTTGTTCACTTGATGATTCAAATGCTGATAATAATTTCACATCATCAATGCCAAGACACACTCATTTTTTCCTCACTATTCCCTTGTTGCCACACCCATCATATAAGTTCTCAGAAGTATTCTTCTCAGATTAAGTTACATATTCATATTTCTAGCTGCACATGAAAAAAAGTTTCAGTTATCCTTGGAAATTTTTATTCTATAATAAGATAATTAATAAATGATTCCAGCACTACCTGTGTTTCCAAGTAGTCTATCCTCTCATTTCATAATTATCTACTTCCTACTTTTGAGTATTAAAATATTTTATTATTTTTATTTTATGTGTATGAGTGTGTTATCTATATATATGTAATTGCACCATGGGCATGCAATGCCCACAAAGGCCAGAAAAGGGTGCCAAATTCCCTGCAACTGAAGTTATGGAGGGTTGCTAGCCACCATGTAGGTGCTGGGACTAAAACCTGCGTCATCTGGAAGAACAGCAACTGTTTTTAACCACTGAGCCATCTTTCCAGGCCCCTACTTTTACTTATGTAAGCAAACATTCTTTGACAGTAGTGCTTTGTATACTTGTCCATTGGTTTAAAATGTATCTAAATATATTATTCTGGCATCTCTTCTCAAATGTGTAAGTCAAAAACACTTTTTTCCAACCCTCTTTTTAAAAACCATTTTATTTTTAATCTTCTGGAGTATATTCTTTTTTAAAACAACATTTTTTCAGTGTGTGTGTGTGTGTGTGTGTGTGTGTGTGCCTGTGTGTCTGTGTATGTGGCTGAGTGTGTCTGTATGTGTCTCTGTAGGTTTGTGCACATGAATGCATGTGACTATGGAGGCCAGAAAAGATGAAGTAACAGATGGTTCTTAGATGCTCAGTGAAGGTGCTGGGAACAGAATTCAGGTCTACTCCAAGAGCATCATATACTCTTAACCACTTTCTTTAATACTAATTTCACACAGCTCTGTTTTTGAACTGAACTATTAGTATATAAGAACAGTCATGAATATTCTTCTTGTTCCTGTTTTAAAAATATATATGTCAATTAATTCCCTATACTGGGAACACATATTTTAATTATGTTTTATGAGTCTAATTTGGTCAGCCTATATTTCACTCCATAACTTTAAAGTATAAACAATGATTTTATAAATTTTACAACACACTGCTAATCTTTATTTTTGTTACTTTTATTTATTTGTCACCATATGCCTGTGCATGTATGTGTGCAGACATGTTTGTGCCATGGATCAAAGGTAGAACTCAGAGAACAACGTGAGGGAATCTGTTCTCTCCTTCCACCATGTGGGTTCCAGGGATTGTACTCAGGTCATAAGGCTTGGCTGAAAGCACTTTTATGTACTGAACCATTTCACCAACTTCAAATCTTTTAAGGGTAACTATATTTTAGCAGAAATTACAGGCTTAAATAAATAGAAGTTTAAATTTAGTAAGATTCTATGTGTAACACTTCAGATATGACTGGGGAATATACAATATTCCTGAGAGATTTCCTTCTCTTATGCTATCAGACAATTGAAATAATTAAATTCCCCCAAGAATATCATTCTGAGGAAAAAGATGAAGCCCCAGTGCCAGAAAAATTATGAAATTATGCCCCACAAAGAGATTTTAGGCAATCTGCTAACTTATATTAGCACATGCATATTTCCTGGCTTTTGTTTTTAATTTTCTGTAAAACTGTAACTGCTACAGAAAAGTTGGAGGGAAAGTAGAAATCTTTTCTCTTGCCAGTTTGGCAAAGCTGTAAATAAATCCATTTTTCTTTAGTAATTCAACTCCTAGTATCTTTTAAGAAGTGGAGTATTTACGAACATAAGTGGCCTTCTATAAGACTTACATGTAAGCAGATAAAACATCTATTAATTAGCATAAGTAGATAATAACTTAGTGAGGAGAATTATATGTAGTTTAAGAATTGTTTAAGAATCCTTATGTTCATTATACACAAATGATAATTTTCCAGGAAGGGTGCTTAAAAAAAATTCTAGAACACAAAGATACTTTAAAATATAAATAATGATTTTATAAACTTTACAATTCACTGCAAATTTTTATTTTTGTTATGTTTATTTATTTATTTGTCAGTGTATGCCTGTGCATCTTCTTTTTTCTTTTTTTGTGTGTTTGTGATATCTGAGTACGAGTGTATGAATGTTCATGTGAGCTTGTGGGCATGCGTGTGACACAGACTATGTAGGACAACCTTCAGGGGTTGGTCCTTACTTTTCCTTAAATCTCATTTGAGACAGCATTTCTTTTTTACTGCTTATCCCAGGCTAGTTGGCCTGTAAGCTTCTAAAGTTCCTCCTAAAAATCCTACTATCTCCACTTCCCAACTTTCAATAAGGGCATTAGAGATGTTTGTACAATTGACTCCTGCTACTATGGGTGCTCATGATCCAAGCATTGGACATCAGTCTTAGTAGGAAAGCACTTTTACCTACTGATCCATTTCCCCAGCCCCAATCATACTTTTCATGAGAAAAATTTCTTTAATTTTTTTCTTGTGTCTCTTGAATTATCAAATTATAAGATCAACATATAACACTCATATCAAATCATAATAGATGATGAGCAATATAAATTTGGATCTGAATTTGAACTTCAAATTCTGTGAATTTGATTGCATTAAAATATGTATCTTTAAAATGCTCTGTGTGGGCTGTAGAGATGGCTCAGTTGTTAAGAACACTTGACTGTTCTTGCAGAAGACTCTGGTTTAAATCCCAGCATCCATATCCCAGATAACAACTATCTGTAACTCCAGTTCCAGGAGATCTGACAGCCTCTTCTGTGCTCTACAGGCATTGCAAGACATGGATGTGCTTACCTACATACAGGCAATACAGGCATACACATAAAATAAAAATAATAAATAAAATTTAAAAATAAATAAAATGCTCTGTGTAACCTTTGGGTATTATAGTGTGTTCACATTCACATTATAATCATTTAACTGGGCCCTTTGCATCCCTAGGCAACACAGCCACCAGCTTCCTGGAGGTAGCATCTTTCCTGGGTAAGTCCCACAGTATCTACTGCTCCTTGACACCCCCAGCCTCATTCACCCTCCCAGATCCCTCACCCCATCTCTCCTTCTATCCTGGGTAGTGGCCCATTTCATGTCTTGACACCCCAGAATCCTGGACTGACTTGTTGGTTCAGAATCCCCACTGCTTCCTGACCCTTTGTATCCAGACCAACCCAATTCCTGCCATTAGTCTCCAGGATCCTCTTCAGTACCCCCTTCCCTTTGCATCCCTGGCTGCCACAGCCAACAGCTTCCTGAGACCAGCATCTTTCCTGGGCCCTGCTCCAAGGCCAGCCCAGCCCTCAAATTCCTGAGGCCAGCATCTTTCCTGGAGGGATCCATACCTTAGGAGAAAGCCTGGTAGCACCTGATCCTCATCTGACTTCGGTCTCTGTGGGAACTCCTGAAGAGGAAACCAATTTGGCCACTCCAATATAAAATCAAAAGAGATAACCTGAAGCCTAGGCCAACCAGCTTTTCATGCCCGACAATTAAACCACAAAGGCGAATAAAGTTTACAAAAAGAAGCAAACCTGAACTCAACAAAGGAAGTCTAGAGTCTCACGCAAGAATCAGAAATGACAAAAGAAATCCACATGTTAGAGTCACAGAGAAAAACTAGTAACATGAAAAACCCAAATAATATATCACCACCAAGTACAAACAGCCCTCTAAAGGAGTACAATGAGAACCCCCTAGAGATAACACAGGATATGGAAAACTAAAGAACAATTATAAACATGATAAAAGAATTCAGTGAATTTAAGGGACAAAAATCAAAGAAATCTAGAAATGAAGGAAGATAGGGATAAACTTCTGAATAAATTCAGAAAAGTGTTAGATTGAAGAATACTTAGGCAGAAATGAAGAAAGAAGTGAAACACTCAGTAATCCAATTAGAACTGACAGGAGAAATCCTCACCAATAGGATGAATGAAATGCAAAACAGAATATCAAGACTGGAAGATAAACTGGACGAATTAGGCCACACAAGCAAAGATTATGAAAAATTTAAGAAAACACAAGAATGGAATATGCAGGAACTGTGTGACACCATAAAAAGACCAAAATTATGAATCATAGGCATACAGGAAGGAGAAGAATCTCAGGATAATGGTATGGACCAAATCTTCAACAAGGTTGTAGAAGAAAATTTACCAAAATTAAAGAACGACATGCGCGAAAAAATACAAGAAGCATATAGAATACCAAATAGACAGGTCCAGAAAAGAAATTCTCTATGGTACATCATAAAAGCATTAAAAAGCAGGAAATGTACAGAACAAAGAATACTGAAAGCAGCAAAACAGAAACAAGTCACATATAAAGGAAAACCCATCAGAACTACAGCTGACTTTTCAGTATAAACTATGAAAGCCAGAAGAGCCTGGACCAAAGTATTCTCAGTTCTAAATTACCACAGATGCTAACCCACATAACATTACCTGGCCAAAATTTCTATTATAGTCGAAGGGGAAAGAAAAATCTTCCATGACATGAATAGGCTGAAACAATACATGTCCACAAAACCAGCCATTCAGAGAGTACTTGAAGTAATACAAAGACCTGAAGAAAGGAACGACTATACCCAAGGGGTTAGAGAAAGAAACTCAATGAAGGTATAACTGTGAAAATGCACAGCTATACCAAGAATGTGAACAGAAATAAAAATTATAGGAATCAACACAAACCTTTCATTAATAACTTTATCAATTAATTGAATTCCCCAGTCAAAAGACACAGACTAGTTCAATGGCTTGAGAAACAAAACCCATCTTTTTGTTGTCTTCAAGAAACTCATCTCACTTTCAAGGTGAGGCATTACCTTAAGGTGAAAAGATGAAAACGAATATACCAAGCAAATGGTACTAAGAAAAAGCAGGCATTGCAATACTAGTATCTGACAAAGTAGACTTTAAACTAAAAAGAATCAGAAGAGATGGAGGGCCACTTCATTCTGATCAAAGGAACAATATACCAAGAAGATATTATAATCTTGAACATATATTCATCAACACTGCTGTACTCAGCTTCATTAAAAAAGTACTACAAGACTTTAAAGACCCAGATTATTCCCAACTCATTAATAGTAGGGGACTTCAATACCCCATCATCTCCATTAGATAGGTCAACAGGACAGAAAATTAACAGAGAGACATCTGAATTAAGGAATACTATGCATCAAATGGGCCTAACAAACATTTACCAAGTATTCCACCCAATTACCAAAGGATATTCTTTCTACTCGGCACCCCATTGAATCTTCTCCAAAAATCGATAATATACTGGGGCATAAAACAAACCTCAACAAATACAAAAAGACTGCAATAATTCCATACATTCCATCAGACCACAATGCAATAAAGCTTACAATCAACACTGGAAGAAACCCCTAGTAACTACATGAACACATGGCTATTAGACAACACACTCCTGAATGATGAATGGGTCAAAGGAGAAATTAAGAAATAAAAGTAGTCCTGGAACTAAATGAAAAGGACAATACAACACAACAAAACCTCTGGGACAAGTTCCTTAGAGGGAAGTTTATATCTCTAAGTGCCTACATTAAAAAAATTAGAAGGAATACAAATATATGACTTAACAATGCAACTAAAGACACTTGAAAAGCAACAACAAATGAAACCCAAACCCAGTAGACAAGAAGAAACAACAAAAATCAGAGCAGAAATTAATGAAATAGAAAGAAACAAAACAATATAAAGAATAATGAATCCAAGAGGTGGTTCTTTGAAAAGATAAAGAAAACTGACAGACTGCTAGCCCAGTTAACCAGAAGAAAGAAAGAGCATCTCCAAATCAATAAAATCAGAAATGAAAGGGGAAACATCACAACAGACACCAAAAAGATCCAGAACATTGTAAGGGAATATTTTAACAATCTATATGCTACTAAATTTGAAAACCTTAAAAAAAAAATCGATGGGTATCTAAAAGCATGGGAATCACCAAAACTAAACAAAGAAGAGATTAACAGCTTAAACAGACCCATAACACATAAGGAAATAGAAACAGTAATGCAAAACCTTCTTACTAAAAAAATGCCCAGTACCAGATGGACTACAGCAGAATGCTACCAGACATTTAGAGATCTACACCCAATACTACTTAATTTATACAAAAAGATAGAAATATAGGGAGAACTTCCAAATTCCTTCTATGAAGCCAGCATCACTCTAAGACAAAAGGTAGGTAAAAATCCAAACCAAAAAGAAAACTATCTACCCATATCCTTAATCAACAAAGATTCAAAATTTTCAGCAAAATACTTGCAAACCACATACAGACACACATCAAAAAGATCATCCACCATGATCAAGTTGGCTTTATTCCAGAGATGCAGGGATGGTTCAATATATGTAAGCCAATAAACATCATAAACCATATAAATGGACTCAAAGACAAGAAACACATGGTCATCTCAATAGATGCAGAGAACTTTGACAAAATTCAACACGCATTTATGTTCAAATTTCTAGAGGGAATTTGGCTGGAGGGAGCATACCTAAACATTATTAAAGCCATATACAGCAATCCCACAGCCAACATCATTCTAAATGGAAATAAATTGGAAAAATTCCCATTAAAATCAGGAAATAGGCAAGGCTGTCCACTATCTCCACTCCTTTTTAACATAATGCTTGAAATTCTTGCAACAGCAATAAAATGAGAAGGAAATTAAAGGAGTAATAACTGGAAAGGAAGAGATAAATTTATCCCTTTTTGTCAATGATATGATGTTATATCTAAAAGACATCAAAAATTCCAACAGAAAAGTCCTAGAAATAATTAACAAATTAAGTAAACTGACAGGTTATAAAATTAATCTACAAAAGTTTGTAGCCTTTCTATAAACCAATAACAAGCAACCAGAGAAAGAGTACATGGAAACACTCCCTTTCACAATTGCTTCATATATATATATATATATATGTGTGTATATATATATATCTATCAGAATAAATATGATCAAAGACATTAAAGGCCTCTACAATGAAAATTTTAATTTTTTAAAGAAAGAGATTGAGGAAGACATCCAAAGATGGAAATACCTCCTGTGCACATGGATGGAAAGATTTAATACTGTAAAAATGACCATCTTACCAAAAGCCATTTATATATTCATTGCAATGCCAATCAAAATCCCCATGACATTTTTCACAGAATTGAAAAAAAATCCTAAGATTCATATGGAAGCACAAAGGACCTCGGATAGCCAAAGCAACCCCGAGCACTAAGAGCAATGTTGGGGAGATTACTATACAAGATTTTAAGCTGTGTTACTGGACTATAGCCATAAAAACAACATGGTAGTGACACAAAAATAGACCAGTTAATCAATGGAATGAAATTGAAGTTGAAAATATGAGTACATGCAATTTCAGCCCCGACAAAGGTGCCAGATCATTCACTGGAGGAAAGACAGCATGTTCAACAAATGGTGCTGGCAAAACTGGATCTCCACCTGTAGAAGAAACTAAACCCCCATCTTTCACCTTGCACAAAAGTCAACTCCAATGGATCAAAGACCTCAATGTGAACCCTGAAACTCTGAAACTGTTAGAAGAAAACATTCACAATATCCTACAAAATATAGGTGCAGGGAAGGATTTTCTAAACCAGACATCAATTGGTGAGGAAACAAGGTCAAGGATCAACAAATGGGACATCATTAAACTAAAAATGTTCTTTACATCAAAGGAGGCAACCAGATATGTGGAGAGAAAATCTAAGGAATGGGAGAAAATCATCACCAGCAACACATCTGAATGGGTTTAATATTCAAAGTATATAACGGACACAGAAAACAAAGAATCAAGAAAGGAAGTAACCCAGTTAAAAGATGGGCTAAGGAGCTGAACAGAGAGTTCTCAAAAGAAGAAATAAAGACATATAAGAAGTATCTTAAAAGGCGTTCAGTATTATTAGTAATTAGGAAAATTCAAATTAAAACCACTTTAAGATTACATCTTAGCCCAGTTAGACTGGCTAAGATCAAGAGAATGAATGATACCAAATGTTGGAGAGGATGTGGGGAAAGGGGAACACTCATCCACTGCTGGTGGGAGTGAAACCTTGTACAACCACTCTGGAAAGCAGTGTGCAGAAATCTTAAAAAACTACAAATGAACCTACCATTTGATCCAGTTATTCTACTCCTTGTCATATACCCAAAGAACTCATCCTATTACAGAGACACTTGTACATTCATGTTTGTTGCTGTTTTTTGCACAATAGCTAAGAGATGGAAGCAATCTAAGTGTCCCTCAATTGATGAGTGGATAATCAAAATGTGGTACATTTAAACAATGGAGTTCCACTCAGCAGTAAAGAGAGAGGAAATCTTGAATTTTCAGGTAAATGGATGGAACTGAAAACTATTATTCTAGGTGAAGTAACACAGACTCAGAAATCCAAATCTGGTATGTTCTCCCTCCTTCGTGGATCCTAGCACCAAATATTTCTATGTGAGTATGTATCCTGCTGTAACAACAGGGACCAAAATAATGAAAAGGAACCAGGGAAATAAAGGAAAAGAAAGAATCTGAAGAGAAGGACACTAGGAAACAGGCGTTAATAAGGGAGATATGGATAACAATGTAATAATTTTAAGGGGACAGGGAGGGAAGATTATACAAGGAACCTTGGGGATAAAGGTAAAGGAGTCACTCAAGAGAGGTGGTACCAGAGGAGAAAGATATTATTAAGGGAGAAATGGGAAAAATGGGGGCACTCTAAATGGAGGACCATGGTGGAAGTGTTAGACAATGAGAGAGATAAATAATGCCCAGCTAGTTAAAAAAAAAAAAAAAAACAGAGGGAACCATATTAAAGGAACAACCTACTGACAAAGTATACACACAACTAACTCAAGGAATATAATATATATCTAGGCAATGTCTATCTGAGAACGTTTGGTCTTTGACTAAGCTTTATCTAGACAGCACATGGTAATTAAAAGTACCAGACTGGTGGAGCTAACCTTCTTGGATATTTAACAGCCATTCTTTGAGGCCTATATTAATTTGGTCAGATGACATGAAAGACAGTTTTTGCTCCTTGCCCTCCTAGGTGGACTAAGTTCCAGGGGACTATGAACATCTATAAAAATGTCCTGTAATTGTGGTAAATCACCTGTCCTCTTGAGCAAGGAGGCCAAGGAGACCCCATCAAATGTATTTGAACCAGTGTCCAGGCTACAAAGAGGAGGGTCAACAAAGACGAAAAATTTCCTCCATGCTTCCAAGTGAAGCCAGCCACAGTCAAGCAGAACCTTTGACTTATCTTCACATAGGTGGAACTGGTAAAAGAAAGGAGTCAGGGGCTCCTCCCAAGCCCATGTGGCCCCTGAGGAACATATCCTCAAATGGCATAACAAGTAAAAATATATTGGTTTATCTGGGCCAACTCTATGGTCTTAAACATCCAAAAGGATAGTATGCAAAGATTAATGGGGTCAATATAACTCTTTAAGAGTCCATGTGTATAGCTAAAGGCTACATAACAAGAAACAATGCCAGACAGGAAATAACTTCCTTTGACTTGTTGGCCCGGGTGGCCCAAGAGACTCCCAGACAGTAACCCAGGTTAGAACTCAGAAAATGAACAGCAAACCCCAATCATATCTAAAAGAATATTGGCAAGTTATTGCTGCTGGATGAGGAAGAGCTCATCTTCTAATACAAGGAACTCTACAAAGGCTGACTAGATTCAGTGGCTGGAAAAGCATTGGACAATAGCTGGGGGCACCAACAACACAGTGAACAGTAACAGGGATGACAGTGTACATGGGCTCCAGTGGTTGGGGGATGGTTATGGGAAGGTGCCATTTGGGGTGTGGATTTATAGATGAATAAAATTGTTTGGGATGTTCTGTATGAAATACACACACACACACACACAAAATAAACAAATTAAAAAAAAAAAGAGTTAATATCTGAAGCATGTGCGGCATAGCTTTAGTGTCAATTTAACACACCTGGGTTGAGGGAGCCTCAGTTGGGGAAGTGCCTCTATTGGACTGGCCTGTGGCCATGTCTGAGGGGCATCTTCTTGATGAGTGATGTGGTATGTCCCAGCCCACTGTGGGTGGTGCCACTCCTGGGCAGGTGGGCCTGTGTTGCATAAGAAAGGATGCTGAATAGAGGCCAGGGGAGGAAGCCTGTAAGGAGCGTTCCTTCATGGCCTGTGCTCCAGCTCCTGCTTCCATGTTCCTGCCCTGAGTTCCTACCTTGGGCTCCCTGATGAACTGTGACCTGGGAGATGTAAGCTGAATAAACCCTTTCCTCCCCAAGTTGGTATTGGTCAGAGTATTTTGTCACAGCAATGAAGAACAAACTAGGATAAAGCATAAAAAATTTCTTCATGTTAATTAGTAGAGGTGAAAAACATTACCATTGAAATCTTCCTGATGACTTTATATCTATACTCAGGTACCAAGGATCCAAATGTAACCGAATGTGACTAGTAATAATCAGATACGTAGAAATTAGAGATACATGTGCAAACATCTAAGTGTTAGTAGCATTAAAAATGAGTCTTTCTGTAGGAAATAATATATTTTAAAATGAAAGAGATCTTTTTTAAAGGTTAAAACCTTATTGAATTCTGTCTTATAGGGTTTAAACTGAGTTCAATATTGTAAACTGTATTAATTCAACTGTGAGCCTGTCCTAGTTTGTTTCTCCATTGCTTTGACAAAACACTCTGACTGCTACCAATTTTTGGAGGAATGAGTTTATTTATCTTACATCTCCCAGGTCACAGTTCATCAGGGAGCCCATGGTAGGAACTCAGGGCAGGAACCTGGAGGCAGGAGCTGGAGCACAGGCCATGGAGGAACTCTGCTTAGTGGCTTGCTCCCCTGGCCCCTGCTCAGCTTGCTTTCTTACCCAACACAGGCCCACCTGCCCAGGGTTGGCACTATCCGCAGTGGGCTGGGTCCTCCCACATCACTCAACAAGAAAATGCCCACAGACATTGCCACAGGCTAGTCCAATGGAGGAAATTCCCCAATTGAGGATCCCTCAACCCAGGTTTGTCAAGTTGACACTAAAGCTATCCAGCACAGAACCTAAAAATTTATAGCCAATTTTGAAATAGATTCAATTGAATCTGTTATTGAATATGTTAAAGCTGTGATGAAATGCTTCTTCTAATTATGTGGTTATTAAATAAATAATTAAAAAATTAATTTTTTAACTGGGCACAGTGTCAATCTCACTAAAAAATATCAAAACATAAATTTCTCCTTTCCTTGAGAATAAAAAACACACAGAAACTTTTGGGTTGAGGAGATGGTTTTGGAGGTCAGAAGGCTTGCTGCACTAGCATGATGACCTACATTTGCAATCCAGCATAAATATGAAAAACTGGAGCACTTACTAGCCTTACTCAAGGATCAGTGAGAAACCCTGCCTCAAAGAAAACAAGCAGATTTCAACAGTCCTCCTCTGACCTTGTACTAGTTCACACTTGTGCATACCCTCACACACATATACACACATAGCACAATGTGTGCTTATATATACACACATACACATAAAATGAGAAACCACCTGATTTCTGTTATAATCCTCAGTGTCTAGCCTAATGTTGTTTCCAACCAGTATTTACTGAGCATTGAATGATGGATATACTGTATGATTAATGTCATCATAGATTAATGAGCAAAGAAAATATTTTACATATAGTGAAAAATAACCTATGTGATTAAGAAAATGTCGATATGAATAAAAACATATGAAATGTTATAGTTTTTAATCTTACTGCTTTTCATAATACATAAAAATTTACCTTATTGTGCTGCAGAAAACTATTGTCTTTCTTCTGTTTCCATGAAATCACTAGGTATTCAGGCAAAAGCTTAGAAACATCCAAAACAGTTTACAGCTTCAAATAAAGCAAGAAGCAATTACATTGTATGACAAAAAAATATAGACCCTCCTTTGAAAAGAAGCATTTTAAAATGACATAACCACCATTGAATTTCAGCTAGTGGCCAAGGTGCAGAAAGACATTTCAGCAAAAAAATATTTGGAATGGACACAGAGGAATATATTCAGAAAACCACATTTGAATCATACTTCTTCAGTTATTGGTAGATGTAGGAGTTCATGTTCATCAGCTTTCTATTGTGCCAAAATACTAGAGGTAAACAGTTGAAAAGCTGAGATTTTTTTGCCTTCATGGGTTAAGAGGTTTCTCTTTATATGCACCAGACTCTTGTCTCTGACTTGTGGTGAGCCACGAATAAAAGACTGAACTATATGGTAGAGAGAAACATTTCCAATAGAGGCTGAGAGGCAAAGAATGGGTGGAGGGGCCTATAGCAAAATATAGCCCATATGCGCAAGCTTTCAAGGAAGCACTCCTTCATATTGTACCTTAATTTCTGTCTCATCCAAATAACCCATCAAATTAGGAACCCACTGACAGCATAATCAACTGATGAGGGCAGAGCTCTCAGGAGTCAGTCATGTTCCAACATAACACCTCTGACTAGTTCAATATTGGTAACTGACTCTAGACTATATGAGTCCTTGGGGTCTTTTCCCATCTAAACCATAGCAGTCCTTAAAGAAACCTTCACTTAAAATCAGTTGAGGTTTCACAAATCAGCAAATATATATGTGTCTCCGTGTGTGTGTGTATCTGTGCCTGAAAGTATCTGTTTTTATCTTTGCCACTTTAATACACAAGTTATATAAATTCTAAATATCAAAAAATATTTTGCAAGTTTTGTTCATATTTATTAAACAGATACTTTGAATATTTGTTCAACTAATTTCAAGAGATACATTTAAATATGGGACTTAAACCTAAACTGATTAAAATTTAGTTTGCTGACAAGAAAGATTATTGTTTATTTTTCTTCTCCTTGGTTTAAGAAAAAGTAACTACCTTAAAACTACTTTCCTTTTACTTTCTTCCTTTAAGGATAATTGATGAGATGTCGTATTATGGAAGTGATTTTTGAGCTTAGTACTGAAAATTTCTAACCATTGCTACACTCTTTTTCCAACACTTATATTAAGATTTCTGGGAAATATTTATACCTGAAAAAGTATGATGTGATATATCTATAAATCAAGAGGAGAGATTGTAGTTTTTCTCCCATACTACTTTAAACTGTACATGTTTTAAAAAGTTTACTGCAGTCTGCTTCTTTATAAAATTAGTTCTTCCTAGTATGCAAGAAGTAAAAATAGATTTTCTGTTACATAAAAAAGTATTGCCACATGCTTTGTACATCAAAGGCATATTTTCTTAATTCTTTGAAAGAATGGAATTGCTGTCATGATTTGAACAATGATTATATTTAGATTTTTTTTTCCAAAATTACTTAGAAATATAGTAAATATGCTCATTTCATAAACTTGGAACAGAAATAATGAGATTTGCACAGTAAATCAAATGTATCATCATTGTTAATAAGTATTTTAAAACAAAATGATGAAAATATTGTTAAATATGATTAAGTGGAAATTGGAGATTAACAATACTTTTCTATGTAATTATTATTATTTCCATGTGTTGGACCTGTTAACTAGTATGGTCAATGTTTTTGTAGACCAGAGGACCATAGCTATTTAAAGTAGCCCTATAATGCTAAGAAGTCTTTAGGTTCCAGTACAAACACAAATAAGTTTTATTTATACAATATGCTAATTATTTTATCACAATTCTTTTGAATTAAAATTCCTGTATTGTAATTTTAATAACCTTATTGAAGGACAAATTTTTAAATTATTTTTCTATGATTCTTTTACACTTGAATTCAAGTCCACATTTTGAATATTTTATGGGAATATTAACTTTAGAATGATCAATTAATTATTATATGGGCTTGAAGCGTACTTTGGAGCCAAAATTTCTTAAAAATAAGGTGATTTTGATTATCTGATATACCTAAATTCATAGTTGATAAAAACAAATAATAACCACAGGGAAACAGAGTTTTTTAAATCAGTTACTCAGATCAACTCAAAGCAATGATGACAGCATGCACAAATCCCAAGCAAGCTCAAGTCAAATAAATTTCCAGCATAAGTGGGGGGAAGTGGGTAAGAAAGCCCACCCCTTCCTGAGGAGAAAGTATTGGGAACTAATAGCTCGTGGGAGAGGGAGATAAGTTAGTCTCATTTAAGGGTGAAATACTTGGAAGGTTGACCTGGCTCCAGTGGATGATCCCATGCCGAAATGGGGCCACTAACCTGGCTCTATAGGTATATATAAGTATAATATATATATTAGAGTATAGGAAATTCTATGGGGAGTAGTAAGGGGTTGTATATAGGAGAGTGGACGTAAATATGCTCAAAATATAGTGTATAAAATTTACCAAAAACATAAAATATAAAATTTACAAAAAAATCAATTTATAAAAGCACAAAACACACATTTTCAAAAATTAAAACTAACATGTCCTCATGAGCGTACATCAGCTGCCCATTCCAGAACAAGATTAAGCCAGTCAATATTCCAGCACTGAGAAAGAAGCAACTCATGATTCCCATCCCTGACCAAGAAGTTGTTGGCAGTCGATGGCTACAGGGGAGGGATGTCATTATTTTCTTCATGGTTGTACCTGTGATAAGTTACCCATGTTCCAGGAATCCAGGAATTAGCCCCACACTTGTGTGCATATAAACTCCAGTAACTGGACTCAGTGGATTATTTTAAAAGGGAAGAAGAGGACATGAAAGTGGGAGGGATGGGGAAGATGGTCAGGGAAGAGATGTAGGGAAGAAGTGAGGGTTGCATGTGAGCCACATATGTGATATTATCAAAGAATAAAGAAAGCTTTCAAAAGAAGAAAGACACCAACTTAGAATAAGACTTTTAATATAGCACAACCTCAGGCCATACAGAATGTCCTGTACGTGAATGTAGTGTGATCCTGGGCTGCCTAGTCCTAAGGCTTTCTTATAGACAAGAAAATCAGAGTCCATCAAAGTACATCATTAGATCACTTAACCTAGTCAGTGACAATGACTTTTCATTCTTCGTTATTAGTGATTTTTCACTTACCCATCACTACAGCTCTTCTAAATAATTTTCATGATTGACCAAAGCCAACAGCAATGTGCTATTTATCTTTGACAAAAGACTTTAAAACTAATGTGTGAAAGAAACCTTACTTTTACTCTTTATCTCCAAAAACAGATCACAAAATTGATTCACGTGATAGGAAAGAAGAAACATGAATACCAGACAGACTCAGTGAAAGAATGTATTTACTACTTTTAATGCAGTTAGTTCAACCCTACTCTTTTGGAGTAAACATATGCACATTAGCCAACTTCTCTATTTGTTGTAGCTAAGTGCTGATTTTCAATGAGAAAAATAGAGTAAACAAGAGTTTCTCCTGACAACATAACAGGTAATGGTATTTTTCCCCTAACACCAGGGCCTGGTCTGCCAGTGATTTCCTTGTCTGTAATATTTCTGATTTCTGGTTAAACTGGTTGAATGGGGGAGTGGTCTGCATTGGAGAATCAACTAGAGTTTTCTAAGCAACTATTGGAAACTAAATAAGGCAATTACTTAATATACTTTCTAATATTAATCCCTTCATTTGATTTTGACATAGCCTTTAAGTATAACTGAGTTTCACCAAAATTCACAATCTCAGGCTCTTAAATACTGAAATTCCCTGATCGTCACGTTTCAGTGTATGTGCATCATTTTGTGGGCTGACGTCCTTTTCATTAATACTTATTACGGGCATGTACCTCTACATCTGTTTCTAGTGTCTTTCTCAGGATATTTTCCTGGGAATTCACCCTCTTTTCCTTGATTCTGTCATATATATGATACTATTCTTTAAGTGCGGGAATAAACCTAAGTGTGATCATCTTTTAGTTTGAAGATTATGCTTTTATTAACTAATTATTTGTGATTGCGACAATTTCTTCTGGGTAAATGTATGGTTTTCTGAAAAGAAAATTTGTTTGAAAGGAGTCATGAATGATCTTCTAAAGAAATATAATGTTTTACAAATTTCTACATAAGTCTGATTCATTCATTTACTAATATCTCTGGGAATTACTGCAATATTATCTTAATTAAGCATTCATCATCTAGAAGATTAAGACTTTTTAGCAGACCTAGGAATTATGTGATGTTCTAAGACCATCAAGAAATGAACAGCTGTATCAGAAGCTTAATCCATTTCTCAATCTATATAAATAATGCTTTGTGGTCCAGAACCTTTGTCATAGGGTTATATCAGCATTAGAGAGATAATGTTTATTACAGTAGAATGGATGGTACTTGCTCATCTTCTCATCTGTAGACTGTTACAACAAAATGACTAGCCGACTATGGAAATGTATGACTATTTCTGCAGTTGAAAACCTGCCTTGAAGAGGAAACAATTCCCAAATCAGGGACACAGTGTTTGCTCCTACGTTTCTCCTTTCTCTTATCTATGTGCAGCCGTGTGACTGGTGCTTGTGAATGTATAAGAAAAACAGTGGCAGATGATCTTTCCCACCAGTTGTATCCACAAGACTACAGAATCCAAGTGGTCACAGGAGAACAACCGTAGGTAGTAAAATTGGGTTGCATTAGAGAATCTTTAAATAAACAAATTTTGATTACTGTAGTGACAAAATAAATTTCAAATGGTAGACATGCAGATTTGCTTTACAATAGTAATCATTTTATGATCTACAGTTATAAAATAATGTCATGCTATTAAAATTCAAATGGACACAATGGTATTCATTGCATGAAGAATTGTAGTATGCCATACTGAATGCCATAATAGAAAGCTTTTAAGAAAAGAAGAGGGCAAGGGAGAAGGCTCACCCGGTAAAAGTACTTGAACATGAGAACCTGAGTTTATTCCACAGAAATCACAATAAATTTGAGTCTGCAGTGAGTTCTTGCTGTTTCTAGCGCTGGGAGCAGAGACAGAAGAACTCCTGGGACTTGTTCGAAGCCAGTATAGATAATCTATGAGCTCCAGGTTCAGTAAGAGACCCTATCTCAAAAAACAGAGTGGAGAGTGATTAAGGAAGACTCCCCAAATTTATGTCTGTCCTCTACATACACCTTCAGATATGTCCAAATACATCTGCATACACAGGACACACACATACATAGTCACACACAGACCACAAACACAAAGGAACATGAAAAGACATAGAGACAGACACAAAAAAGATATATGATACACACATGATGGTGGAGTTGAGTCATTGTTTGATCCTTCTTCAGACTGGGAAATTCCAAATTTCACCAGAGAGCCTTGGAAGGTAGAAAAGGCAAGAAAGAAACTTCCCCTAGGGTAAATTCTAGAAACAATGAATTACAATCTTCTTTAATTATAAAGCAAAAGATTTCTTAGTATAAAATTTCCAATTTGTAATAATTTCTTATGGTACATTAGAAAAATCAACACATATATGCAATTACTCAGGAATCCATTAAGATAGGGATACAACAATAGAAATTTCTGAGAAGCCCCAAGTATATATGGAAATGTACTATGCTGAAATATGTGTCTGAAACTATCTAGAACAAAAATGAATTTTTATATCATAACCTATCTGAAAACAATGGATATTTTGATATTCTACTTTTTTATATGAAATCAACTTATATAAGTAATTTGATTAATAATCAAATTCTTAATTGAAACATGAATGATTTTTATTTATTATTATTTATTTTTTATTTATTATTTTTATTTTATGTGTATGAATGTATTGCCTGCATGTATGTGAGTGCACCCCTGTTGTACAATGCTCCGGAGGTCAGAAGAGGGCTTCAGATTCCCCTGGATCTGGAGTTAAGGATAGTTTGTAGCCACCATGTGGGTGCTGGGAATCGAACTCGGTTCCTCTCCAAGAACAGTCAGTGCTCTTAACTGCTGAGCCACCTTTCCAGCCCCAAAGAATGGTCTTTAAATCTCTGAGAAATGATAAGGTAATCTTTAAAATATTTTTAGTACATATGTATATGTATACCCACTATTAAAGGACAAGAAAAAAAAAACACAATAAAAATCCAAATACAAATGATGACTATGAAAAACTTCCAATGACTATTACAGAAAATATGTACATACCAACAATTAATACTATATAAAGATAAAACGAAAACCAACATAACATTGAAAAAGAGATGAACAATGATAAAAATTGCAGGATTGGTTTTCTCTGTAATAAAATGTGTTTCTTCACACAGAGTAAAACATTTTAAAATTAAAACCACATTTGGAAAGTATTTCACACCTGTTGTATTGAAAATTGAAAGGTAGAATCTTGGCAAAGCTTATGAGGAAACATGAACTTGTTTATATTGAAAACAGAATACAAAATTATGCATGTGATATTGCAAAGAATGTAGCAATGCCTCTTCATGACATCATAAAAAGCCCCACATTTTGAAATTAATTTTAAATGTGTTCATACCTTCATAAAGTATAAAATAAATCCCTATGAAGGCAGTTAATAATTTCATAATTATAATTACAAATTTTTGGAACAAATTAACTATATTGAGGAAATCAATGAACTATATTGAGCCTGTCTTTATGAGCTGATATTGAATCATTTCCAGGTTATACTTTAAGTTATAAAAGAGAGAAAATAGTGCCTGGAGAAATGGCTCAGTGGTTAAGAGCACTGCTCTAGCAGAGGATCCGTGTTCTATTCCCAGCACCCACATGGCAGCTAACAACTGTCCATAACTCCAGTTCCAGGAAAATTTGGCACTATCTTCTCAACTCTGCGGGCATTGCATGGCATGGGGTCATTTACATACAGGCAGGTAATATTTAAACACATAAAATAAAAATAAAATAAAATATTTAAAAAAGAGAAAAAAATCTGGGACATGAAGACAAGCATACATTGAATAGTCCAACACAGATAGCTTGGAGTGTCAATCATGCTTGCAATAATAAGAGTTCCGAGCCAGTATAAGTTTCACTAACAATGTCAAATAATTGAAAGCATATATAAAGCAAGAAAAATACCTGTAACACACCATTTTGCTATGTATAGATTCTAGTTGTTTTAGGACCTCTCTGGGAATGTCTTTGTAAATGGATTGCACAAGTGCTTGAAATTTTTGTGTGGATAAAGGAAAGACACTTTGATTCAAGATGTGTCTCCATTTCGCATCTCAAGAGTTACATAGCTAAGGTGGAAGGTAGAGTGCTGAAGTGATCAGATTCTATGATTCACAGAAATAAACAATTCTAAACAGAACTGGTAAAATTATTCTACAGATAAAGATATTTTTCACATTGACTGTACCACATGAATTCTTCCCCATTGAGTGTGCCTGAAGTCCAATTAGACAGCTGTTAATTACCTCCAAGTAAAAATGCCACTTCACCAACAGAGATAATTTGTTTCAAAAGTCATTGTTGTGGTTTCTGGGCTTTGCTTCTGGGTAAGATCATTGATTGTTTTTCTTATGTGAAGCTTGCTTGCAGAGTATCTTCTGGTGCACTATGAAGTTAGTCTTCAGGGAGGAGGATTCCTGCTCAGCTCAATTGCTTCAAATGCTGTGTTTGAAAATGTTGTGTCTTTAGCAACAGGGTCTTAACATCAAGCTCTCGGAGGCAATCAAGAGCTATGGCAGTAGCCAGCATTATTTTGGGAGTCTCTTGTACTACCTTGACCAACAACTCAAATGGAAGTTTCCCTTGCCTGGCACTGTTAACTTTTCATACCACCTAAGCTTTATTTATCTCTCCTCACTCTCCCTGTATAGCCATTCTCCCCCATCCCCAGTTAAAATACTCCCAATTCCCCATTTCCTCTTGAGAACACCTGAGTTGTTGAACTTTTACATGATAGAATATTTAATATTCTCTAACACTGAGATACATAATAAGGGAAAGGTTTGATAGTTTTTTTTTTTTTGAGTTTGTGATGTTGACAAGGGTTCAATTGTACTAGTTTGTGTTTGTCAACTGGAGAAAATTAAAGTGACATGGGAAGAGGATATCTTAATAGAGGAATTTCCTCCATCAGAATGGTCTACAGACATGTCTGTGGCACATTTTCTTTTCTTTTTTTTTCTTGCCTGCATGAATGTAAAAGCACTTATGTCCTGAAATGCCTAAGAGGTCAGAAGAGGGTGTCAGATCTCCTGGAACTGGAGTTATGGATGGTAATTAGCTGCAGTGTGGCTGCTGGGAATTGAACACAGGCCTTCCACAAGAGCAACCAGTGTTCTTAACCACCACGTCCATGTGGCACATTTTCTTGTTAATTGATGAGATTCCAGTTCAAAGTTTTTTTTATCGTCTTTAGATAAACTATGGACAACTGGGAAAAGGGAGCACCAGATGAAGAATCAGATTGGTCTGTGGTCATGTCTGTGTGGCATTTTATTAATTGGCAACTAAGGAAGGAGGGTCCAGTCTACTGAGGGTGGTGCCATCCCTGGCCAGTTGTGACTGGGCTCTATAAGAAGGGTTACTGAGCAAGCCATGAGAAGCAAGCCAGCAAGCAGTCTTCTTCCATTCTCTTGATGCTGGATTATGATCAGGGATTTGCAAGATGAAATTAAACCTTTCCCTACCCAAGTTGTTTTTTGTCATAATCTTTTATCACAAAATACATAAGCAAGCTAGAACATTGTTGCTGGTACCATTCCTAGAAAGGTAGACCTAGACTGTATAAGAAATTTTGCTAAGAAAGCCCAGGGAACAAGTCAGTAAGAAGAACTCCTCCTTGGTCTCTGCTTCAGTTACCATTTCTAGTTCCATGACTTAATTTCCTGTCTTGGCATCTCACAAAGATGAACTCAGATCACGAAGTGTAAGATGAAATAAATCATTTTATCCTCCAATTGTTTATGGCCAGTATTTATCATAGCACCATAAAATAAATTAGGACATATTCCCCTTTCCATAGGAAAGAATGGGGGCATACTGAAAAACTACAGGACCAAAGCACAAATAAAACTCTGTAAAAAAACACCAAATCCTTTACATCCTTCTGTGGTTCTGGGATTTTAGTTTCTAAAAGATTAGATGACTCAGCCTCTACAGCTTTGCTGCTTGCAACATGCATTGCTTTCTTGGGCTGGTTCTTCTCACTGTATGTAGTTCTCCTTTCCAGATGTATCAAGACTCTAGCATCTGCAACATCTTTGAATTTCTATTTCAATGAAGGCTTCACTTTGTCAGTGTCACACATTTCCCTATCAGGGAATCCTACTTTCAGGGTCTACTCCCAGGGAGCCCAATCCTTCCCTCATAATTTCTGGCCTCAGTGACTCTCTGAAATTGGGGAAGAAACAATGCAAAAATTTATAATTCTCAGTCTTGAAAATCTTCCACATCTAAAGCAGTCCTAAGGGGAAGAGTTTATAACTATAAAAGATTTCATTAAAAACCCAAAATGTCTTAAATAAATCAACTAATGATATACCTTATGACTATAGAAAAAGCATGGTGCTCCTCCTGTACCAAGTAAAAGGGAAAAAATCAAGAAAGATTATGGCAGAAATTAATGTTTCTAACTAATGAGACAAAAATACATAAAATCTTTGAAAAGATTAAGATTTAAAAAACCTAGATAAATCAATACAATTAGAGTAGACCCAAAATAATAAAATTAGAAATGAAAATGGAATTGTTGCACCATATGCTAAAAAAAGAACAGAATACAATTAGAGAATGCTTTAAATCTTATATTCCAAAAAGCTAGAAAACCTAGAAGAAATGAGTAAGTTTCTGAATTTATGACTTACCAAAATTATAGGTTGTACTATCACTTTCATTTATTTCTATGAGTTTTAAAATTCCTCCCTGATTTCTTCAGTAACTCATGTTTTATTCAAAAATATATTTTTCAGTTTCCAAGTATTTCTGTAGTTTCGGAAGTTTCTCATGCTGTTGATTTCTACTTCTTTTCTACTGTGGGCTGATAAGATACAAGGAATCATTCTCAAATTTTTCAATTTGTGAAGACTTGCTTTGTGGCCTATGTGATAAATTTGAATGATAAACAAAAATCAAATGTAAATAAAAAAAATAATTTAATTATGTGGGTGATTTCTAGTAATAAAGTAAAATGTGTATTTTAATAAAATCTGTTAAAAATAAATCATTAAAAACTTTAGAGATGCAACAAATATTTTGATTATATTATCAGTAATTAATTTTGAAAAGTGCTTGAATTGAATGATTTTTGCATTTGTCTTGATTCTCTATTGCATCATAAAGTGATACCTAGATGTCCTGAGAAATAACTCAGCTCTTAAGAGCACTAGCTGCCCTCACAGAGGACCCAGGTTCAGTTCCCAGGACCTGCATGGCAGCTAACAATCGTCTGTAACTCCAGTTCCCGGGATCTGACAACTTTTTCTAACTTCTGTGGGTACTGCGTGGCACGGGTGTACTTACGTATATTCAGGAAGAATATAGATTCATACACATGCAATAAAAAAAAAAGGGTTTTTTTTTTGTTTTGTTTTAAGAATGTTAAAGAAAGTGATACCTAGGTCCCCAGTCAGGTTTTCCTCTCTACATGGCCTATTGATTTTCAGATAAACCTGGATTTTATCTTAATACACCCACCTTTTTAGTATATATTATTTTTAGATACTTATTGTTTCTTTTTTTTTTTTTTCCTTTTCCTTCAGTGTATTCCTTCTTCTCAGTTCCTAAGCACTGTTAGGAACCTGTGCCTTGAAATGCTAAAATTGTTAACAATATTCAGCTTTATTTTTTTCTGCTATATGGGGAAATAATATTTATAAATTACAGGGTTAATAGAAAGCATCAATAGCAAGTTTTCAATTTCACACTGTATTGCTGTAAAATAAAATGTGATTCAGGTAATAGCAGATCTGTTTTCTGCTACCCCTGCTCCTCCCTAATATTGTCTTGCCTTATGATGGGTAGATCTGGCTAGTTTGGAAGAATGCATTGCGTGATTAACTCTTAAATCATAATTATCTAGCTATTTAGAGGAGATAGACAAACTGATTCTATCTTGGCCTATTATTTATTACATGTGATTTTATACTGAAACCATTTCTAGATCAATGTATTACATAGGAATGACTTACAATATAGACAGAATCTGGGCTAATGACTTAATTGCATACCAAACAACTACTGTTTATAATATAAACAAGCTCACTGTGCCATGTGTTCTTACGACCTGGACATCTGACTTTGATTCCTCAGCATCCCATTTTGCCCTAAGCTCAAGATCATGAATGAATGTGGGTGTGCTTGAATTAGCATGTGAATGTGGGTTCATATTAGTAGTCTTATTGCAAACAGAATAATTGGGAAGAATGCTTGACATTGTGTGTATGAGATATTTTTGGCCTCGGGACCAAAGGCCAAGATTCTCTGATAGGAAAAGTGTGGATCCAAGTTGTAGTTCCCCAAATCATGCTGCAGAGATAGTTTGAGTTAAAGTATGGGTGAGGCGAGGTTCAAGAGCACAGTTCTGAGACACTTCAGAAAGAAGAAGTGATTCTCAGAGTTCAGGTCCTCCTCTCTTGACCGTGAAACAAGAGCTAAAGTCAGACTGATTCTTTATTCTGGCATTACAGTAATGTGGCTTAGGAACACCATGGTATTCCAACCCATACTTCAATCTTTCTTGCTTTAGAGTAATATGACTACTTTCTTTTCCTCCTGGTGAGGCAGGTGAGTACATTAGAGAGGAAAGTGTAATGAATATGAATTTAGTGGATCACACAAACTATTATGTATAAGCATTATTAATTAAACAGTACTTATTTATATTTGATTTATAATAAAAATTCATACTTCATCCCATTTAATCATCAAAATGATTTTTTTAGATTAATAGTGGGCAAACTATGAATTCTTAAAACTTCATTATTTTTCCAAAGAATATAAAATAAACAGTAGAGTCATTTCTTCTGTATTTACATGAAAAAGTCCTGTTCTCGCCCAAAACTTATCTGGTTTACGTCATATTAAGTGAAACAAAGAATAGCATTGTAAGAAATAATAAATAACAAAAAATTCTAAAAAGTACCTAACTGTTAAACATATTACAGAATTATCCATAAGAATGAGCATGGTTTAGAAAGCAAGACTTACATCCTGTTTATTCTAAACTACCAATAACTATATTAGCTAAAATCTAGAAAAAACTAAAAACACATTTCAGTATTTAACTCTTGAAAGAAACCCATTGAGATAACAAAAGAAAACATCAAAAATGATATGCTTTACATAATTTGTATTTTTCTCTTTAAAACAGAGAATACAGTGTGGTCTACCTAATAATAAGTGAACAGTTAAAGTTTAGAACCATATACAGAGATGCTGAGGACTTCAAAAAAGCTGCTTAGACAAAAACTACTACATCACACACAAAGCAAGAAAGAAATTATATCACTTTTGAACATTAGTTACATAGCTAGAGACTAAATCTGCAAAAGTATATGATAGGTAGGAATGTTGGAGATAGCGAGCGGATGGAGGAGGCACCAGGCACAGATAGAATTCTCAGCGGGATACAGATTTATTTCACACGGCACACCTTTCCCTTGGGAAGGGAAAGATGTCAGGGAAGGGCAGGGAAAGGAAAGATGTCAGGGAAGGGAAAGATGTCAGCCCACGGGCTGTGAGCTGGGACTTTATATATGGGGGCTTTCAGGTGTAGAAGGGGGGAATGTTTGGGGGAGAAATCAGGGAGG
>NW_008335360.1:324816-325543 GCF_000622305.1 Nannospalax galili
AAAAAACTTCTAAAATCTCTGGTTATCAGGTAGAATCTGCTTGTCTTATCTTTGGAGATGAGAGGAAAGGCAAGCTGCTTCTCAGCAGAGTTTGTTTCCCTTGACTTCAAAGGTCAAGGTGCTTATCAGCTCAGTTCCCTTTTTCAGGCTCCAAAGTCTGTAGGTCCCTGTTGGGGAGGGGGGAAGCTGCTGCTGTTTGGAACCCTAACAGTATAGAAAATAGATATTGTTGAGAGAATTCATTCCTCCATGGTCTGCTTTTCATTTCCTGACTTTCAGGTCCTTCCCTGAGTTCCTGTCTGAGTTCTCTCAAAGATGAATTGTCACTTGGGAGATGTATAATGCAATAAACCCTTTACTCCCTCAGGTTGGTTTTGGTCAGAGAGTTTTATCACAGCAATAGGAAGTCACTTGGATAATAACTGTACTGCAATAACTAATTGCTATCAACAAGTGCGACCCTACTTGTGATTTAGAAAATTTGGTGCTACACCTCCTATCCAAGAACTGCCCTGTGCCCATTCAAAATTCTTCTATTCATTTTCTGGCCCATAACTTTGACTATTGGTAGCCATCATTTTATTTGTCTAGTATTTGAGTTTGACTTTATAGTTTACATGTAAGGAAGATATGTAGTACTTGAATTTCTGTGTGGTGATGCTGAAATTAACAACATCCTCTAGTTCTGTCCAAATTGTCCAGACAGACATTTGTAATTTTTATGGTG
>NW_008335360.1:325580-359137 GCF_000622305.1 Nannospalax galili
ATAGTGCTGTGATGAACATGTGACTACAGATTATTTTTGACATACTTATTTTAAGACTATTGGATAAATACTGAGATGTGGGACATCTGGATCATATGATGATCCTATTTCTACTCTTTTGAGGAACTCTCATTTTATTTTTCACACACCAAAATTGTATGACAGTCCCCATTTCTGTATATGGTTACCAGAAATTTTACCAGAAATTACTTTTTGTCTCAGATAATAGCCATTTTAGCTGGAGAGAGATGATATTTTATTGTGACTTTTATTTGAATAGAAACAAACCAGATTGTTTTCAAGGTACTTTGGTAATTTTATTTGACAAATACAAGTTTTATTTTATATTGTTCTTTTCCTTTATGGCATCATTGGATAGAACCATCTTATCTCATACTTCTTATACCTTTTCTCCAATTATACGCAGAGTGTTTGTATATGAAAACCTTTGTATCTCATTACTAGTAACCATAGATATTATATTACCCACCCTTCAAAGTATCCTGCTTTAAATATGAAATGAATTTATTAACAAATACAGGTTTATATAAATTCCTCAACTTTCTCAAGTATGTTCAATATTTTACAGTGTAGTAATTGCAATTTCTGAAATACTTAAAATTTAGGTGATATATAAACACACTTGTCCATTATGCTAACAAATATGAAGAATATGAGATGCCACCCTAAATACAAACTAACATGTTGTCCTGACCCAGACTCCTAGATGCACACAAAAGACATAAAACTGTTGGTCATACAGCACTGTATTAAACATTACATAGCGAGAAAAGTATTTTCTTGCATATTAGATTCAGATTGCCTGAGCCTCAAGACCCATGGGGTTAATGATCCAAGATAACTCCTTTCACATGGGGTAGTTTGCAGTATAGAAGAAGAATTCCGAGCTATGAGAACTTAAATCTATTGCAACAGACATGACATGAGAGGGCTTACTCTTAGTTATTATATTAACTTAAAATTAATGCACAAAGTGTTTTTTACAGGTACTATACATATTTATAATATAGTCTACTCATTTGGAAGGGAAATATTATTTTCCCAGGAATAATAACATGTCTATGCTATGCTATATAGGGTGGAATCATGTTTATTTTTAAGGCATGTCTTATCATTCTTGTCATCTTATCAGAGGTAGCTGCTGTCTCTTCAAAGAATACTAGATAAACAGATTAGCAAAACTTTAACTTAAAACAAAGCAGACTAGTATTTTCTTAGAAGAAAATCAGAGAAAAATGAGAAATCTATTGAATTAGAATTCAATAGAATTACCAGAAACATAATTTACTAAGTAGATAATTGACTGAGTCAAAGAATCACAATCATAAACTGTATCTTTGTTTCCTCTATTAGTAACTTCCAAAGTCAGGTGTGTTTAGTTTTGTGCATTCAAAATCTTTGTTATCGTACCAACAGAAAGTGAATACAGTCTTTACCTAGATTTATTAAAGAGTTATTGCAATACTTTTTTTTTGTCTTCTTGAGACCAGGTTGCTCTGTATCCCCAAATAAATTGGAACTAATTAGGCCAGGCTGACCTGGATTTCATAGAGACCCACTTGCCTCTGCCTCCTGAGTGCTGGGACTAAAGACTTGTGCCACCATGCTATACTTCAAATACTATTTCCGGCAATGTCTTCTTTTTTAATTTTTTTTATTTCACTGGTCTCATATCTTACTATAACTAACTTAAACTAATCTATGAATGACTCTTGTTTGTTTATTGTGGTTTGAAAAACAATAAATGCAGAAAAGCTTACAAAATCAAATATAATTTGTATAACTCATCTGTTCTTACATGCAGTTTATTTTGCTAGATGCAAGCATTTAAAACAATTATGCTTTAAGAGATTGTCTGGTGTCCATCCACATAAATATAAAAAGTATGAGCACACTGCCACTCTTTATTATCATTTTTAACATCATCTTTCAAGTTCTGAAAGATGCTGTCTTGCCTCAAGTCTATCCTTAACCATTTCCAAACGTTGCTCACATTTTATTCTGATTTTTTTCTGTCTCTTAACTTGAAATTATATTCACTTCTAGTCTTACCTTTCTTTATTTCAAACATTAACTCAGAACTACTACATATACGAAGTGGGAATATTGGTGCCATTTCGGTTTTCTCTGGTTCTCACCTACATAAACCTCCAATCTTTCAAAGATTCACTTTTAAAAATTATTATTTAAATGAATTTTCTTGAGACATGATCTTATATACCAATTATTTGGCTTTGTTGCCAAGGCTGAACTTGAACTCCTTATTCCTGCCTTTGACTTTGACTTTGGAGTTCTGGGATTACACATATGTACCCCTTAGTTTTCACTATTTATAATTGTTTTACTATGTTGCCCAGGAAGGTCTAGACCCAAAAGTCTTCCCAAGTAGTATAATTACACAGTGTTCCTCCTCACATGATGATTTAGCATTTTAATTTTATTATTCTTTCTTCTTAGTTTCACATGGTATTAATCAAAACTCTGTGTGCATGTGTGTGTTCGTTTGTGTGTGTGTGTGTGTGTGTGTGTGTGTGTGTGCATGTGTTTGGGGAGTGTGGTATGGCATACTCTGAATTCTTTTGTATTTAAACAGGTCTACTCTAAATGAAGACAAAATGTCCTTGTCATTCAGTGTATCAAATATGGGGCCTTGCGTATGTCTACAGTAAACACACACAAGATTTACTGAGGAAAATTAAGAGAAAAGAATTGGGGGAGCAGAAATTTCCCGATGTAGCAAAGAGTGTTTGGGGGATAAGGATGACTGGAGATAAACAGAAGCTGGAAAAACCGAAAAGGTCATTTACTCTTGTATATCAGATTGTGCAGTGTGTATGTCTACTGGGAAGGCTGGACTGTGAAAGGTGAACCGAAGGAGAAAGTAGACCCCAAGTCCATTTCTATCTAAAAAAATTAACAGCCGTGAATGTCAGGCTGGACTCTGAGATGAGGCAATGCCATTGCATTGGCTTTTCAAGGATAGAAAACATATATTACTCTTAATTCATTAAACTGATATCGAATTTGTTCTGCATTAGAAATGTTTCTTGTGTTGTACCTAAATTTTCTTTTACCCTATTTTAATGAAAGAGATAAAATAAACTTTTGTAGCTGGGCATCTTCAGTATCAACTCCAATATTGTCAATACAGATTTTCTCTCTTTTTTCCATTTCAGATTAAAATTACTCTTTTTTATTGAGCTTTTAAAATTTCATACAATATTTCCCACTGAAATCCAGATATTCTCCCCCAATGGTACTTCTCCCCATCCCCCAATCGAGCCCTATGCACTCTACCATAGATGCCGAGTCCTATTCATTCAGGTGTTTGTACACAAATGTTTGGTGTAAACACATCCACTGGAGTCTACTCAGCCCATCCAGTGGTCATATGTAATTCATACTCTCCTTCACCCAGCAGCAATCAGTCTCAAATAGGTCTCAGTCCACTGCCACAGGTTTACATGAGCAAGCCTCCAGTGGCCTGGAAGCCTCAACCTCCTTGTGCTCATGAATCAGTCCTGGAAATTACAGTCTTTCTGCCTCCTCTTCTACAATGGTCCCTGAACTTTGGGTGGGTGAGATTCCATACAGGAGTCCCATCCTACACTGTGCAGTCTTATTCTCCAACACGTGGCCAGGCGTGATTATCTGTGTGCATCACACATCGATTTACAAGGAAGCCTCACTGGTGAGAACTGACAGGTGCATTATGCCTCCCTTTACCCCTTATTCTGTTAAGTTCCATGAGCCTTAGTTGTAGAGATTCGACAGCAGATGTGTAACCTAGTACTGGGCATGTCACAGACATAAGTTCTCTGTGCCTGACCAGATGTGCAACTCTGCAGTAGTCTCTATCTGTTGAAAAAAGAAGCTCTTTTAGTTAATGCTATGTGGCATGCTTGCCACTCTAAGGAAAGTCTCTTCTTTCTGGTTCCCAGGCATGCACATACATTAATGTTCAGAAACTCTATGTGCATTTCTCACAGGGTCTCAGGGCACCACTTTACCTCTAGGTTTCCCAGCCCCCTGAGATTCTCTCATTTCCATTATTTTTTCTCCCATCTGCCTTCCTTCCCCCTCCACCCCTAGTCACAATGCCTCCATCATGCCCACCCTCCCGTGAATACCCCCTACTCTGGCCATCTTCCCTCTGCTGACTTACCTCCTTCCCTGATGCCATGGTCCCTTGCATGGCCCTCCCTCTCTCCTCCCTGCCCATTACTCCCACTTTTTCCACCTCCCTCCAGTAACACATGTTCCCTACTATCCCCAATTCATATTCTTTTCCTTTACCTTGATGTATCCTTTCCCTTTACTTGACTCCTGGTATTACATCAGAATCTATATACTCATATAAGGGAGTGGTGCTACAATCCACAAATGAAGGAGAACATACTCCTCTTGCTTTTCTGCTTTTTGTTACTTCACTTAGTATAACACTCTCTAGTTCCATCTATTTTAACTGCAAATTTAATAATTTCATCCTTTCTTACAGCTTTTTAGAACTCCATTGAGTACATGTACCACATTTTCATTAACCATTTGTCAGTTGAGGTATATTTAGGTTGTTTCCAATTCTTAGCTTTGTGAAGAGAGCAGCAACAAACAATGATGTACAGGTATCTCTACATTATGATGAGTCATTTGAGTATATGTCAAGGAGTGGTATAACTGGGTCATATGGTAGGTTCATTTTTAGTTTTTGAGGGTTCTCCACACTGCTCTCCATAGTGGTTGCATGAGTTTGCATTCCACTAGCAATGAATGAGTGTTCCTCTTTCTCCACATCCTCTTCAGCATTTGGAGTATTTTGTTCTCTTGATCATTAACAATCTGACTGGGGTAAGATGGAATCTCAAATTTGTTTTTATATGCATTTCTCTAATTACTAAGGATGTTGAGCACTTTTTAAGGTTCTTCTTGCAATTTTTATTTCTTCTTTTGAGAACTCTCTTCTTAAGTCTATTGTCCTTCTTTTTATGGGGTCATTTATTTTATTATTTCTTTCTTTACTGAAGTTTTTGTATGTTCTGGATATTTATCCTCTGTCCAATGTGTAGCTGATGATTTTCTCCCACTCAGTTGGTTTCCTCTTTCCTTTCTTGGTTGTTTCTTTTGCAGTACAGAAAGTTTGTAATTTAGTGAGGTCCCACTTACTGATTTTTGACTTATTGCATGAGCAGTTGATGTCTGATTTAGAAAATCTATTCTGATGACCGTATCTTGGATAGGATTGCTTATGTTTTCTTCCAGCAGTTTCAGAGTTTCAGGTTGTATATTGAGGTCTTTGATCCATTTGAAGTTCACTTTTGTGCAGGGTGAGAGAGAGGGGTCAATTTTCATTCGTCTGCAGGTGGAAATCTAGTTTTCCCAGGACCAATTGTTGAAGATACTATCTTTCCTCCATTGTGTTTACTTAGTACCTTGGTTGATGTCAGGTGGCTGAAATTACATGAATTCATTTTTGAGTCTTCTATTGTGTTCCATTGATCTACATTTCTATTTTTTTTGCCAGTACCATGATGTTTTTATGACTATAGCTCTGTAATATGATCTGAGAGCTCGCATGATGAGTCCCCAGAATTGTTTGTTTTGGGCAAGATTGTTTTGGCTATCCAGATCCTTTTGGTATTCCATATGAATTTTGGGGATACTTTCGTCAAGCTGTGTGAAGAATGTTATGGGTATTTTGATTAGGATTACACTGAATCTATAAGTTGCTTTTGGTAAAAAGGTAATTTTCACAATATTGATTCTACCAATTCATGAGCATGGTAGGTCTTCCATTTCCTAGTGTATTCCTCTATCTCTTTCTTTAGAGTTTTGAAATTTTCATTGTAGAGATCTTTAATGTCTTTGGTTAAGTTTATTACTAATTTTTTTTCTTGAGGCTATTGAGAATGTGAGGGTTTCTGAGTGCTTTTTCTGATGATTGGTGGCTATTGGAATATAGAAAGGCTACTGATTTAGTTGATTTTGTATCCTGCAACTTTATTGAAAGTCCTTATTAACTCCAACCGTTTTCTAGTAGAATTTTTGGGATCTCTTATTTATAAAATCATATCATCTATAAATAGGGATAATTTGACCTCTTCTTTTCCAATTGGTACTCCTTTATTTCCTTTTCCTCTCTTATTGCTCTTGCAAGAATTTCAAGAAGTATATTAAAAAAGAGTGGAGATAGTGGACAGCCCTGTCTGGTTCCTGATTTTAATGAGCATGCTTCCAGTTTTTCTCCATTTACGATGACCTTGGGTATGAGTTTGTTTTATAAAGCTTCAATTATGTTGAGGTATATTCCCTGCAGATCAATTCCTTCTAGAAGTTTTAACATGAATATGTGTTGGGTTTTGTCAGATGCCTTTTCTACATCTATTGAGAAGACCATGTGCTTTTTGTATTTAAGTCAATTTGTATGTTATTTTTACATTCATTGGCTTACATGTGTTGAACCATTCCTGCATCTCTGGACTAAAACCCACTTGATCGTGAAGGATATCTTTTTGATTTGTGTCTATGCAGTTTGAAAATATTTTGCTAAGTATCTTTGAATTTATGTTCATTAGTGATATGGGTCTATAGTTTTCTTTTTTGTTGTATCTTTACCTGGCTTTGGTATTAGAGTGATACTGGCTTCATAGAAGGAGTTTGGGGGTTCCCCCTCTGTTTCTATCTTTTTGAATAATTTAAACAGTTTAGGGTGTAGATTTTCTTTGTATGTCTGTTAGAATTCTGTTGTGAATCCGTCTGGATCTGGGTTATTTTTAATCAGCAGGTTTTGTATTACTATTTCAATTTCCTTATTTCTTATGGCTCTGTTTAGGCTCTTGATCTCTTGGTTTAAATTTGGTGGCTCCCATGATTTTAGAATCTCATCCATTTCTTTTAGGTTTTCAAATTTAATGGAGTATAGATTTTTAAAGTATTGCTTTACAATATTTTGGTGTTTTTTTTTTGGTATCTGTTGTAATGTTTCCCCTTTTGTCTCTGATTTTGTTGATTTGGATTTGCTCTTTCTTTGTTTTGGTTATCTTGGCTAAGTGTCTGTCTATCTTGTTCAGTCTTTCAAAGAACCAGGTCTTAGATTCACTGATTTTTGTAATGTTTTCTTTGTTTCTATTTCATTAATGTAGGCACTGAGTTTTATTATTTCTTTTCATCTACTTGGTTTGTTCTTGCCCTTCCACAGTCTTGAGTTATGCTGTCAAGTCGTTTACATATTTTTTAATGATTTTTTAATGTAGGCACTAATAGCTATCAACTCTCCCCTTAGGGCAACTTTTAGGATGTCCCAAAGATTTTGTTCTGCTGTGTTCTCATTTTTATTTTGCTCCAGGAATACTTTTATTTCTTGCTTAATTTCTTCTTTGAAACATTCATGATTCAGGAGTGTGTTGTTTAATCTCCATGAGTTTGGTATTTACTACAGCTTCTTTTGCTGTTGATTATAAGCTTTACTGCACTGTAATCTGATAGAAGACATGAAATTATTTCATTTTTTTCTGTATTTGTTGAGATTTTTTGTGCCCAAGAATGTGGTCAATTTTAGAATAACTTGCATGAGCTTCTGAGTAGAAAGTATATTCTTCAGTGGCTGGGTAGAATATTCTGTATATATCTGTTAGATCCATTTCATTTAGCACATCATTTAATTTAGATGTCTCTGTTTATTCTTTGTCCAGTTGACATGTAGATACGAAGACATGAAGATAGTGGGTTATTAAAGTTTCCCACTATGACTGAGTTCATGTCAATCTCTGTTTTATAGTACCGGGATAGTGATTTTATGAAATTTCATGCTCTAGAGTTTTGCACATACATGTTCATGATTGTAACATCTTCTTGGTCAATTGTTCCTTTCTTGAGAATGAAGTAGCAAACATTATTTATTCTGATGATTTTTAATTTGAAGTCTATTTTATCAGATATTAAAATTGAGACACATGCTTGCTTCTTAGTGTCATTTTGGAGTATTTTTTCCATCCTTTCACCCTTAGATAGTGTCTATTCTTGAAGGTGAGATGAGTTTCTTGAAGACAACAAAAAGGTGGATTTTCTTTCCTCATCCATTGTACCAGCTTGTGTCTTTTGACAAAGGAGTTGAGGCCATTGATATTTAGTGCTTTTATTGAAAGATGTGTATTTTTTACTGTAATTTTAATTTTTTGTACATATGACCCTCTTTGGTGTTTCCATGGTTATACCTTTATTTTCTTTCTGTAGCCATTTCATTTCTTTCTTCAGGCTTTTGTATTGCTTTAAGTTTTCTCTGTAGGGCTGGTTTGGAAGACAAAAATTTTTTAGCCTATTTGTGTCATGGAACTTTTTCTATTCCCCTTCTAGTTTTGCTGCAAAAAGTATTTGGGGTTGGCATCCAAGGTTGTTTAGAACTGGGAATATTTTGTTCCAGCCTCTTCTGGCTTTCATAGTTTGCATTGAAAAGTCAGCTCTTATATGATGGATTTTCCTTTATATGAAACTTGTTTTTCTCTAGCATCTTTCAGTACCTTCTCTTTGTTCTGTACATTTAATGTTTTTGCTGTGATATGCTGTGGGGACTGTCTGTTCTGATTATGCATTAATTGTATTCTTTGTGCTACTTGAATCTCTATAGGTATATCGTTCCTTAATTTAGGGAAGTTTTCTTCTATAATCATACTGAGGAACTGTTCAATGTCATTGATTTGAGTTTGTTTTCCATCCTATATGCCTATAATATGTTGATTTGGTCATTTCATTTTGCCCCACATTTCCTGAATATTCAATTCCTGTGGGGTTTTTTGCAATTGTTGTTGTTTTTTTTGTTTTTCAGTTTTGCATTGTCTTTACTCAAGGAGCCCAGATCTTCAACTTTATCCTTCAGTCTTGGTATTGTTTTTCATTTCATTCATTTTGCTTGTTAGACTTTCTCCTGTTGTTCCTGATTGGTTTATTAAGTTTTTCAGGTCTGAGTTAAATTCCATTTGCGTTTTCTTCACTATTTCACTCTCTTTAGTGAAATTGCTTTTCAGATTATGAATTCTTTTTGACATTTCATTAAGTTGCATATTCGTATGTTCTTGGGCTTTAGTCAAAAGTTTATGGCTCCTCTTTAAGTTCTTTGAGCTGTTTGTGTTTTCTTGAAGTTCTTTGGTCATGTTTATGATTGTTCTTTTATATTCTGTGTCCTGGGGTTCTTTAGGGTGGTTCTCAACACTGAGCACTTATGTAGGACTCATGAATTTCGTTGGGGATATATTTTCCTGGGGTTCCATATTGTTTGTGTTTTTACATTGCCATTTGGGCATGTGGATGGTCTCTGTTGGTTATGTGTTCAACAAAATTTTGTTTCTGTTACATTATTTATGTAACTTAGTAGCTTATTTCCTTTTATTTAAGGTATGAATGCAGATTGGTGGGTATTTCAAGTTCTTGTTGGGTTGTAGACTGGTCAGAATCCTGACTGAGGAGGTCTGTCTTCCTGATTGGGACACCAGAATGTTGGCAGTGAGGGGTGCACCTGGGGGGACTTAGGGATCTATGGTAGGGTCCTTAGTTAATCTAGTTTGGGAATCTAGTCCTGGGACCTGAGGTGAAGGGTTTGGAGCCTGCTTGTGAGAGAGTCAGCAGGAATGGGGTGGGGATGGATGAGAGAAATGGGGTAGAAATGCAATCAGCTGGCTATGACTTACCATAGCCCTGGCTGAGCAAGTATTTTGCCTGATCCAGAGACTGGGAAGTTGGCAATCAGTACTGATTTTTCTTGATGATAACATTTTGGGAATTCTACTGAATTTTCATTTGATATATATGTGTGGAAGTTTCAGTTTTTTTTATTAAAATACTGTACAATGAAAATGTGAAATGGACAGAATTTGAGATAACATTTTGGGAATTCTACTGAATTTTCATTTGATATATATGTGTGGAAGTTTCAGTTTTTTTTTATTAAAATACTGTACAATGAAAATGTGAAATGGACAGAATTTGAAACAACAAGGAATCAATTTACTGAGCACTCAGTTCTAATAGTGATCAACACTATCTTTTTTAAGGTTTTTTAAAATTTATTTTATATGTATGAGTGTTTGGCCTGAATGGATACAAAAGCATCCATGAACTCAATGCCAGCAGAGGTCAGAAGAGGGCCTCCAGATCTGGAATTATGAACTGCTGTTAGTGCCATATGGATACTGGGAATGGAGCCCAGGTCCTTTGCCAGAAGAGCCAATGTTTTTAATGACTGAGCCAGCTCTCCAACCTCCATCAACTCTATCTTGATCCAAAACTATTATATCAAGTCAAATTGCAGACATTATATAACTTGTAAATAAGTCTGTCTTTCCTTATGCACATAAGAAAGTTAATTTTTTTTCATTTTAAATTATATTCATGTAAATTATGGTCGTATACATTTTATTTGAAAGTACTAAAGAAACCTAAGTTTAATTGGTGATCTATGTATAAATCACTGTAACCTGGAAAGTGAAAACATGAACTTGGTTTGTATAACTTTGGCACAAAACTCAACTTGTTTGAGTACAAAATATCCACAAAAAAAGAAAAATCCCTAAATATATCATATAGAAGAAAGACATGATCTATAAGTCAAAATTTATTAAATCCCTTTAAATTGAAAATAAATGTGACAATAAATCAGATCAAAACAGACCACACCAGCACCTACAGACTTTGTCTACACCCTTCCGTTTTGAGTCCCAGCATCTCTGAAGTCCCATAGTAACTGCCGTCTTGATGTTCATAGGGACTCACTCCCTGAAATGTGTCTAGAGTCTTAGAACTCAAATATATACACCAATCTCCTAGAGTTTTATCTTTCCTCCCTTTAGTGAATTTTTTTTTGCTTTCAGTATTTCATTTTTGTCATTTATTGCATCAACCTTCCAATAGACCATTCAGTCTTTAATTTCCAACATTTTAAGATATTGAAAATATATTGAGTTCTACTAAATTCTACTTACATATACTTTCCCTTCATAAAAATTATTATTCATTTCCTTTAGTCATGAAATTGCATTGTAGACTTTTTCCAGATTGCTGTATTTTTCTCAGTATTAATTTTCCATGATTCTTTGTACTGTTATAGGAGGGCATCATTATCTTTTTGGACAGATTTTTGTTAGGTAGATTTTTAGAATTGAAATCATTTGATCAAGGTATCTTCTTCCTTACATTCACTTGTTTCTAGGATCTGATGGCTCATATGTTGGAAGGTTGAATAATGATTTAAAACACAGGTGTTTCCAGTATTCTTCATGACTAAACAGACTCACACAAACATGGATATTTATTTTAGTCATTTTTGAGAGTGGATTATATTTTCTCATTTAGGCACTCTTCTTTCCTTTTATTCTTTCCTTCTTTTTTCCTTCCTTCCTTTTTTTCTTCTTTCTTTCTTAAGACAGGGTCTCCCTGTAGCATAAGCTAGCATGGATCTCTATGTAGGTGAGGCTGGCTTCAGTTTAACAGAGATCCACCTTCCTTTGCCTTCTGAGCATTGGGACTTGTTACACTAAAATTTCCCCCCCCCTCCTGAGAGACCTGTGCTCACTCTGGGTCTTGCTGTCCTGTGGCAGATTGACAAAACCGTTGTAACACGTTCTATTTGAGTTTTGCATAGTCTATGGCCCCCAGGAGGGGGTGACTTACAAAGGCATGAAACGCTGCCATCAGTGTGTCCTGTCCCTGTTCTCTCCCAGTGATTGCCTGCAGTTTCATGCCTTCATTCCCCATGTTCAATATGGTGATGGCTCCACCCCTTTTCCCAATACACTCCGCTTTTCTCAGTGTAGATCTCTAGACCTGCCCACCAATCAATTCTAGCTTTTCAGAGGAACTTTCCGGTTACAGACTAAATAAACGTGACCACTATTACATCCAGAAAATTTATATTCCTTGATTACCAAATACATATTTATATATATGCATATAAAATACATATTATATATAATATGTTTTTCACTTGTTTTTAATTTTTTTCCCAACATTGGGTGATTTTAATATCTTGTTTGGTAAAATATCTTTTTGGGTCACTAGTATCTACGTTACTATAGAGGATGTTCTTATTAGTATTTTTTAGAGATTATTTCAGATTTGCATCTGTGCTCTTTGCAGGTGGTAATTGTTCTATTCTGCTTTTTGTTATTGTTCACTATTTCACTGGTGTCTATAGTTTAAAGAGTTTTAATATTTCTGTAAGGTCAAATATTAAGTTCCTTTAGGACTTTTTCTCTGTTAAGCAAATATCCATTACATCACTTATGAGAATTTTAATCATTGTAATTTTCTAAGAGCATATCAGTCTTTATATTTTGAAGCAGCATCCATATGGAATTGGACTTTGTGTATAAATCACTGCTAGAATTATATATATTTTCCTTATATATGTTTAGTAATCCTACAAATTCCTTTAGATAAGACCCTTCTCCAGTGACATGCACATAATTTTTTTGTCAGAATTCAAGGTTATGATTAAGTTTGTATTTATTTACAAACTCTATTCTGTTACAGTAACTTGTTTTATCATATATTTCCTACCTTGAAATAACTACAGAATTTTGTCCTTACACATTTTAGTGAAACATTAACCTTTATTCTTAGAACTATTTTTGCTCATGAATCTGTTGCTTTCACATGCATATTTTAGAAGTTTTTGTCATTCACTTCAGACACAAAACTTGATAATTATTAAAATTGTGTAATTAAAAATTCAGTTTTTTGTATGTTGCTGCATCAAGTAATGATGCAATACTTTACAAAATCACAGAAGCAAGTAATGATGATCTGATATTTCACAGAAGTTCAAAAGATAATACTGAGTAACTGTATATTTCAGATTAATTCAATAAAGAATTTTTGAAAATTTGATCATAAACAATTGGTAATAGGGGCTGGAGATGGAGGTCAGTTGATATAATGTTTGCTTAGCTTGCAATAATCCTTGGGCATCCCCAGCACTGCATAAACTCACTGTGGTAGCTCATGCCTATAAGCACAGTACTCAAGAGTTGGGACAAGAAGATAAAAATGATGTACTCAATGCCATTCTCAACTGCACAGGAAGCACAAGTTTCAGGTTTCACACTGAGGACTTTGATCCATTTTCAGTTGATTTTTGTGCAAGCTGAAAGGTAAGGGTTCAGTTTCATTCTTCTACAGGGGAAGATCCAATTTTGCCAGCACCATTTGCTGACTATGCTATCTTTCCTCCAATGAATGTTCTTGGACCCTTTGTCAAATATCAGGTGTTTGAAATTCCATGTACTCATGTTTTGGTCTTCAGTTATGTTCCCTTGATGTGAAGATCTGTTTTTGTGCCTGTACCATGCTAGTTTAATGACTATAACTCAGTAATATAGTTTGAGATCTGGTATAGCAATCCCCCAAGCATTGTTCTTTGTGTTCAGGGTTGTTTTGGCTATTCGGGGTCTTTTGTGCTTCTGTATGAATTTTAGCATTGTTTTTCCTAATTATTTAAAGAATTTTCATGGGGATTTTAATTGGCATTGCATTGAATCTATAAATGGCTTTTGGTGGGCTGGTCATTTTCACAATATTCATTCCTCCAGTACATGAGCATGGGAGGTCCTTCCCTCCTCTGGTGTCTTCCTCAGTCCTTTTCTTTAAAGATTTAAATTTTTCATTGTGGAGTTCTTTAATGTCTTTGGTCAGGTTTATTCCAAGATACTTTAATTTTTTTGAGTGTATTGTGAATCAGAGGGTTTCAATTCTTAAGTCTAGTTCCTTAGAGCACTTAGAGCCTTCACAGGCTGCCCCCAACCCTGCTTCACGGGAGGATAGTCCTTGCTTAGAACTACAAAGTAGTAAAACACAGTCATGGAACTTCTATTTCCTAGAGGAAAACTTATTGATGTTATTTGTCTAAATGGTCATCTTGTCAAACCATCTTCTAAATATTTGTGGTTTTATCCCTCAATTTGTACTGCCCTCAACTTTGGTCAGAGAAATTTCATATTTCAGTGGGCTGCAATTATTATGGAAATGCATTACTATTCACAGAGCTGAGAAAAAGCAATTGCGACTGTTCTGTAATCACCCCTCAATTTTCACGGAACATCATAGGAGAGGTAGTAGAAAACTGTAAGAGTAAGAGAGTGAAGACTGCCATGAAATGTCCTCTGGACACAGCTAGGCCCCTGTGAAAATGAACTCTCAGCAACTGTGGTTAACTGCACAAGACCTGCACAAGATTAAAGCAATTAAAACTTCCCCCGTGGATGGAAGTGTTGCAGTTTCAGACAACCTGAATTCTGTTCCCAGAACCCACAGTGGGTGGCTGACAATCACCTGCAACTCCAGCACCAAGAATGCCACCCATAACTGAGAAACTAAACATTAATGGCAGCTGACTGAGGGAGAGTCACTGTTAGGTGTATGGCCAATGGAATTTTCTGCATTTAACAGTAGATGACTCTATGACCAATGGCAGTTCCTGCATGGAACAGTGGAAGACTCTATGACCATGTGCATATGTGCAGCCCTAATTGAATTTAATTGATTAAAAAAATAAATAATTGTAAAGCATAGAAGATAATCACTTTCATAAGTCATAACTGTTCAGAAATATTAATGCTAAATTGTATTTAAATTTGTTTTAAAATTCTCATGCTTAAAAATAAGTATTTTCATATTTTTGGGTGTATTTACTTTGTTTTCTTTCTAATGTTAGATATTTTCCAAGAATTGTGGCTACCATCTAGATCCTTAATGATTTGCTGCCTGATGTTCAGAAAAATAGGCTTTAGTAAACACTATTAACTTGGGTGGCTGTAAAAATAACAAATAACTCACATTATAATCCTTACCAAATAAAATAAAAAGCATTTGATGCATTATGAAATATAGGGTACATAAATTTCAGCAAAGTTTTCAGGAGGATGATTGTTAATTTCAATCTCAACTTGACTGCATATAGAAAACCTATGGAAACACACCTCTGGATGCATCATTGAGACTGTTTCCAGCAGAGTTAAACTGAGAGGGAAGGGTCAGTTAGTAATTTGGGTGGCACCATATTATGGCTGGAGTCACCCACTGAATTAAAAAGCATAAATATCCCTGAGCCCCACCTTTCATCTCCCTGATTCCTGACTGCAGGCTGATATGACTAGCTGCCTCAAGACCCTGCTGCTATGATTTTTGCATAATGATAGAGTGTACTCTCATACTGAAAGCCCAAACCACACCCTCCTTCCATAACTTGCTTCTGGTCAGGATTTGGTCACAACGAGAAATGGAATTATTACACGTATTGATTAGAAAACCAAGAATGAACAAGCCTGGACTTTCTCTTTACAGGAAGCTAAATCTCTGTTGGCTGTTTCTCATGTTGCATATTACTAGGACTTGACTAATTTCTACTCATTAAATGATTCACTGGATGTATGGGCCATCTACAGAACTCAGTGTACCAGGAAATGATGGGCAGAGAACTTTAGATTCACCTGTGATGTCTTCTGAACATTGCTTACACTTTTTCTGTACAGATCAATGAAGCTTAGATCTTTAAATAAAATAAAAACATTTAATCTCAAAAGCTTTTGAAAAATGTAGTGATCACTAGTGCAAAGAAAATTCCAATGATTTCAGTAAAGTTATTTTAACATTAGCAAATGCAAAAAAGTCATAAGTAAATATCTAGCTTCTTTGAAATTTTTAGTGTATAAAATTATTTTGTATTTGTAAAAAATTTCACTTCAGTAATTATGGGTTAATTACAATAATTTCTTACCATTATGCATTTGGAAATAAGATCTCTTTTTTCTCAGATAAGATTATATTACTTAAATATAGTAGTTCTTATTCATTGGAGTATAAAATTCTGATAACTGCTTTTAAAAGTGTGAAAAATACTAGTTTAGTAAAATTTGATTTTGGGTTAGAAATGAGGTCAGAATATTTGGAATTTTTTCCTCTTATGTTTTGCATTGCAAGAAAAGATTACTTTTTACATTTTAGCATCTTAATGGGACTTGTAAGTATGATAACATTAAAACCTTTCAGAAATTAGGCCAAAAGTATTATAAGATATTAAGAGTATTCTTAGCCACATCCAGTCAAGACTAGTGGGATAATATCTGGTAAAGTAGGATGATGTCCAGCAAGGATGGGATTAATACCACTAACCGACCTTCTCTTCAGCGATTACAGAAGGGACAGAATATTGCATCAGTATAGACTCTTTGTATATGAATTGAGACTCGGCTATCAGTCTGCGTCACTATGTGAATACTTTCCTTTATTAACTAGAAAGTCTGGACCTTTCTCCTCATCTCCATCATCCTTGATTAGTTTGCTCATTTATTTCACTCCTTCCTGGCATTTTAGCTCATTCTGCTCCGAAAGGATGGATATATGAGAAAAAAACTGGTGGTGGAAAGAAGACAAGTTCATATGAATACTTACATAAAATTCCCACATGCAGATAAAAATAATTTGTATTTGACAGGACATGATATAGAGCAATTCAAAAATCTCGGGTAAATTGTCAAAAACCACATGGTGCTCAGTTTATTTTGAGGATCTCTAAACTTGTGTTCAGATGAAGATTTCACATTCTCAAGGAATAAAGCTTAAGAAAAGAGTTGATTTCCACTATACAGTTTTACTACTGACACAACAGTCTGTCCCACATCTTTTTACCAAAGTGCACCAATTCCCCCTTTCCTATAATTAATATTTATTTGGCAAGCCTCCAGGAGTCACTTCTCAGTCATTAAGTTCATGTGAGGCACTCTGGCAAGCAAACAGTCTTGATAAAATTTCATGGCCCTCTAGATTCATAACAGAAGTTTATGTGTTTAATTATCTTCAGTTCTGCATGTGTCTTCAATTTTTGCTAGACAATAAACAACAGGGAGAACTTTGAACACTCTTCTTCCAGCAATTCCTCATGTTTGATTTCTTATCACTTTTGTTTGGGTTTTAACCTTTTAAAAAATTACTAAGCATTTGTACATTTCAAAAAACAGCTCTGTATTATATTTCAAACCCCTTCCCCATTAATACCCCCACAATACTGCACCCCAGTCAAGCATTTGTACCCAGATGTCCTTCAGTGCAAATTCAACCCCTGGAGTCTAGTCAGTCTATCTAGCGATCATAAGCAACACATACTCTCCCTCACCCAGTAATAATCAGTTTCCAATACTTCTTGGTCTAAAACTGGTCTGCCTTCCATTTCTCTCTCTCCACTCTGGGTCCTTGTATGATTGAGTTAGCATGCATTCTGTGTTTGATGCCATCATTGCACAAGTTCATATGTGCAAGCTTCTAGTGGCCTGAAAGCCTCTGCTTCCCTGTGTTCATGAACCAGCTCTGGCTCTTAAAATCTTTCTGCCCCCTCTTCAACAATGTCCCTGAACCATGAATGGGTGAGGTTTAATATAGGACTCCTATTCATGGATACACACTCTGTACACTCTGTAGTCTCCTATTCTTTGAAACTTGGCCTGTTATGATGTTCTGTGTTGCTTGAATTCTGTTGTAAAAGGAAGCTTCACTGATGGGAGTGCAGGGATACATTTTTTTCTATGCCCCTCATTCCACTATGTTCCAAAGAGACTTGGGTATAGAGGTTCAACTGTAGATGTGTCACCTAGGACAACACATCTCTAAGACGTATGTTCTCTGTGTCTGACCAACTTTGGAAATCTGCAGTAGCCTCTATCTATTGCAAAAAGAATCTTCTTTAATGAGTGATGTATGGTATGCATGTCTGTAAATATAAGGATCTATATTTAGCATATGATAAGAAATTTAATTTGTCTAGATATATAACAGAAATTGGGTTTTCTCTAGGATCTATGTCCTCACCAGTCATTTGTATTTGGCTTAGTTTACAGTGCTACTCATGAGTTCACTCTAGTTGAGAGAGCTTTAAGTCCAATTATATAGCTGTTGATTATACCTCAGATAAGGGTACCAATGCTACATCAATAGAGGTAGTTTGCTGTGCCAGTGGTTGATTATTAGGCTTTGGGTCTGGTTTGAACCACTGAATGGTTTTCTCCCTTAGCAGTTTGCATGGGATCATCTAGTATTCTGTGAGCTAAACTTCAGGTACAATGCTTTCTGGTCAGTTCCTAATCCATTGCTCCAAGTCCTGCAACTGAAGTATGTCCTGTCTTCAGCAGTATTATCTTCTGGTTCTGGGAGATAACAAAGAGCTTTGGCAATAGCCTGTGTTATTTTGGGAGTCTGTTGGTCCACTCTCAGCAACCACTCAAGGGGGCGTTTCCTTTTCTGGCAGTGTGTTCCTTGCCAAATGGCCACCAGGTATACAAATACACTAATATTTATATGCTGTGTGTGCATTTCTCAGGGGATTTGGGAGGCATCACATATCCCTCTTGGTTCCCTAGCCCCCAAGATTCATTGATTTGTACTGTTTTTCCTCCCATCGAAACTCCCTCATGGCTCCCCATTCCCAGCACACTGCATTAGCTGCACTCTCCCCCAAATAACACTGCCTCTAACCATTGCACCCGCTCCTGTATTCACTCCTCCCCACACACTTAACTCCCAAATATGATCTTTCCTCCTCCCTTCCCAGTTGAAAACTCTCACTTTACCCAACTCGCCCCTGGTAACATCTGCACCCTACTCTTCCCCTCTTTCCAGTTCTTTCTTTTCAATTACCTCTGCATATCCTTTCCATTTTCCTGCCTTCTGGTGTTATATCAGGATATATACTCAGATATATGGGATTGGTGCTACAATATGCAAGTGAAGGAGAACATACATGACTTGCTTTTCTTAGTTTATGTTACTTCACTTAGTATGAGACTTTCCACTTAAATACAAATTTCATAATTTCACCTTTTCTTACTGCTGAGTATAAGTCCATTGTGTAAATGTGCCACATTTTCATTATCCATTTGTCAGTTGATGGATATTTAGGTTCATTCAATTTCTTAGCAATTTGTGAAGAAAGCAGCAACAAACATGAATGTACAGGTATCTCAACAGTAGGATGAGTCCTTTGGAATATGCTAAGGAGTGGTATAACTGGATCTTATGGTAGATTCATTTTTAGATTTTTGAGAGTTCTCCACACTGCTTTCCATAGTGGTTGCACAAGTTTGCATTCCCTTAAGTAATGAATGAGCATTCCCCTTTCTCCACATCTTTGCCAGAATTTGGTGTGTTTTTTTCTTTTGATCTTAACCAGTATTACAGGGATAAGATGGAATCTTAAAGTTGTTTTTATCTGCATTTCTCTAATTGCAAAGTATGTTGAGCACATTTTAAAAGAATATTTTATTTATAATCATTTTTTAACAGGGAATAAGGTAGGGGTTTATTTATAGAAGAGTGGGTGCCCCACATTTATGGCTGCATCATAGAGTCCACACTCAAATACAAATCCTGTGACCTCCTGACAGCTGCACAAAATGATGAGAGAGGTACCCCTTGGTTTTCTTGGCTTATATATCCCTTGCCTTTCCCCCACATGCAGCTAAATTTGACTGACTGGATTGGAGGAGTAACTGACTACTCCCTTGATTTCTTGATGAGCATAGGAAGGAGGTGTGACTACAGCTTGATATTATAGTGGTCAGAGGACATTTCCAGGTAACACTCCACCCCTTTCTCTGGCTCGTACATTCTTTCCACCAACCTCTTCCACAAGTCTCTGAGTCTTGGGGGAGTTGGTAGGTGTGGGATAATCTTCCTCCCATTATGGCAAGACATTGAACTTTCAGGTATCTGCATCTGTTTTCCATGGTCTGTTGGCCAGTTTCAGGTGGATTCCATCTACTATAAAAACACAGGTACAGCAAAAAGCAAAAATATCTAAACAGTGACTGCTATAATAACTTATGGAGGTAAACACAAATGTTTGTTCATTAATTTAGCTGGTGCAAATCATTTCCATCTAACAAAGCAATTGCAATGACTTTCCACTGGGGCCTATATCCTCCCCTGCTCCAGGGGGTTGGTTGGATCTACAGTACCAGATGTGTGTTCCACCCCAAGGAGCAGGCATTGTATCAAATTGAATATTTGCTGTTTGTACATACACTAGATGCTCCACTATTGCACCAGCAGGAACATATTTTTTGGTCTATTGGTAGTACAACAAGCAGGGTCCATCTTTGAGCAGAATTATAGGGAACTATTCACCCCCAGTCATCTGTGCATTTCTTTTTGGCACCATGAAAGCCACCCATGCAGTGGCAGGGAGCTTCCAGGTTATTCCAAGCTTGATTTCTAACTTCTTATGCTTGTTGAGCACTTTTTAAAGTGTTTCTTAGCCCTTTTATTTCTTGGTTTGTGAACTCTCTGTTCAGGTCTATAGCCTAGCTTTTTATTGAATTATTTTGTTTCTTTGTTTTTGAAATTCTTTGAATATTCTGGATATTAATTCTCTGTCAGATGTGTAGCTGGTAAAGATTTTCTCCCACTCAGTGGGTTTTCTTTTCCCTTCCGTGGTTGTTTCTTTTGCTGTACAGAAGCTTTGTAGCTCAATGAGGCTTCACTATTGATTGTTAACCTTAATGCCTGAGTAATTGATGTAAGGTTTAGAAAGTCCTTTCCTACACCTATATATTGGAGGATATTGCCTATGTTTTCTTCTATGACTTTCAGACTTTCAGGTCTTGTATTGAGGTTTTTAATCTTTTGGAGTGACTTTTATGCAGGGTGAAAGATAAGAGTCCAATTTCATTCTTCCACAGGTAGAAATCAAATTTTGCCAGCACCATTTGTTGAAGATGCTGGCTTTTCTCCATTGTTTGTTCTTGGCACCTTTGTCAAATATCAGGTGGCTGAAAATTGATGTACTCATTTTAGGGTCTTCTACTGTGTTGCATTGATCTACCTGTCTATTTTTGTGTCAGTATCAAACTGTTTTTATGATTATACAACAGTAATATGATCTAAGGTCTGGTATGGTGATCCCCCAGGGTTGTTCTTTTTGATCAAGATTACATTGGCTATCTGGGGTCTTTTTGTGATTCTGTATGAATTTTAGGGGGATTTTCTCAAGATCTATGAAGAATGTTGTAGGTATTTTGATTGACATTGTACTGAATACATACAGCTTTTGGTAAGATGCTCATTTTCAGTGTTGATTTTACCAATCCATGAGCATGGCAGGTCTTTCCATCTCTTACTGTCTTCTTTTCTCTCTTTCTTTAAAAATTTGAAGTTTTTATTATAGAGATCATTAATGTCTCTGATTAGGTTTTTTCCTAAATATTTTTTGAGGTTATTTTGAATGGGAGGGTTTCCTTGAATGTTTTTTCTGATTGCTATTGGTAGATAGAAAGGCAACCATTTTGTAAAGTTGATTCATTAACCTGCAATTCGACTGAAAGTATTAATAATTTATAATGGTTTTCTGGTGGATTGTTTTGAATCTTTTACACGTATCGTATTGTCTGAAAATAAAGGTAATTTGGCCACTTCTTTTCCAATTAATACTCTTTTAATTTCCTTCTCTTGTTTAAATGCTCTTACAAGAGTCTCAAGCACTGTTTTGAAAAGGAGTGGAGATAATGGACAGCCCTCTCGGCTTCATTATTTTAATGGGAATGCTTCCAGTTTTTCTTGATTTAGAATGATGTTGGATATGGGTTTATTGTAGATAGCTTTAAATATGTTGAGATATGTTTCTTCCAGATAAATTCTTTGTATAATTTTTAACAGAAATGCATGTTGGATTTTTGTCAAAAGCCCTTTCTGCATCTACTGAGATGACTGTGTGTTTTTTGTATTAAATTCTATTTATATATTTTATTACAATCATTGACTTAAGGATATTGAAGCATCTCTGCAACTCTGGAATAAAGCCGACTTGATCATGGTAATGATATTTTTGATGTGTGTTTGTATGCAGTTTGTATTTTCTTGAGTATCTTTGCATCTATTTTCATTAAGGATATGGGCCTATAGTTTGTTGTTGTTGTTGTTGAATCTTTACCTGGTTTGATATTAGAGTGATCCTAGCTTCATAGAAGAGTTTGGGAGTTCTCCCTTTCTAACTTTTTTGAATAATTTAAGCAGTATTGATTATAGATTTTCTTTGAATGTCTGGTAGAATTCTGATGTGAATCCATCTGGGCCTGGGCTTTTCATAGTCCAGATGTTTTGGCTACTCTTTCAGTTCCCTTATTTGTTATCAGTCTGTTTAGGCTACTGATTTCTTCTTGGTTTAACTTCGGTGGTGTCCGTGATTTTAGAAATTCATCCTTTTTTTTTTTTTTTTTTTTTTTTTTGGCTTGGAATAACTTTTCATATCTCTCCATCACACTTGCAAAGTATAAGTAAGAATTCTGTGTGTCTGCATGCATGCGTGTGTGTGTGTGTGTGTCTCTGTGTGTGTTGTAATGGTTACTCTTTCATCTCTGATTGTGTTGACTTGGATTTGCTCTTTCTTTTGGTTGCGTGGACTAAGGGTCTCTCTATCTTGTTTAACTTTCAAAGGAACAATCTCCTTCATTTGCTTTTCTTTTATATAAGCTCTAAGTTCTATATACTGCCCTCTTAGGACTGCTTTTAAGGTTTCCCAGAGGATTTGTTGTACGTATTCTCCTTTTCATTTAGTTCCAGGGAATACTTTCATTTCTTTCTTAATTTCTTCTTTGACCCATTCATCATTCAGGAGTGTGTTGCTTATTCTCCATGAGATCATGTAGTTACTGGAGCTTCTTTTACTGTTGATTGTAAGCTTTATTGCATTGTGATCTGAAAGAATTCATAGAATTATTTTAATTATTTTGTATTTGTTGAGATTTGTTTTGTGTCCCAGAATTTAGCCAATTTTAGAAAAATTTTCATGGGTTGCTGAGTAAAAAGTGTATTTTTTGGTGCTTGGATGGATTATTCTGTTGATGTCAGTTACGCCCATTTCATGCAAGATGTCATTTAATTACAATGTTTCTGTGTTTATTCTTTGTCCAATTGTCTTATCTATTGATTATAGTGGGTATTGAAGTCACCTACTGTCGGGGACTCGAACTCATGACCCTCGGTGAGGTGAGGATTGGGGATGAGTAAGCACGCTGTTCGTGAGCCCACGCTGCCCCCATTACCCAGGGACACTCAGAGGCAACGGGGAGCCTAGTCGAGCTGGGACTCATTTATTGCAAGTGTTCCAAAGCTTATAAAGGCACCTGGAACTCCCCCCTCCCCTCCTGAAGGTATATCTTAAGGATGGTCATGTGCTGATCATGCACTCCTCAACAGTGCAGAAGTGTTCTTCAGACTTTCAAAGCAAGCCAGGCCGCGACCCCAGTAACTTCCTTTTGGACCCATACAAGGTGGGGCTTTTAGGTCCCCACATATCCCCCTTTTTATTTTTATTTTAAGGCCTGACTGACTTTATTTCACAGGTTACCCACTTCATAGGTGGCTCCCTGAGGAGAGATAGCTATCTCCTTCCTCTAATCTTATGCATTCTTTCCTGTCTTAGGTTGTGTCACCTCGGATCAAGACTTGCCCATCATTGGATCATGCACCTGGCCATATGCATGTCCTGTCTTAGCAGTATTGTCACGGGGCATCTTACCCATCTTTGGCTAAAAATGCATCATGATTAAGGGCAGCCCTGTGGGTAATGACAGCCCGTGACAGTCTTAGTCTCTGCCTAACTCAGTTAGCCAAGCTTGGGCAACTGGAGGGGTCCTGGAGAAGTCTGTAATCATGAGGAGGTGGGCCATGGCAGTTCCAAGGGTCCTCTGTCACCGAATTATCTGGTAAAGACACTTAAAGATAAGCATTATCAAGAGAAACAAAGCAAGCCATGGTGTAGGCCAAGTGGAAGTTATTCTGGGACCATGTACCTTTTAGCCAATCAGCCAGTTGTAGAGGCTGCCTGGCAATGAAGCCAAGGAACTCAGTCCTTTACCTAAAATGGATACAAATAAAGAGAGGATTTTTTTCTCAGGAACTATTGTCCATGGACCATCATGCTAGTCAGTTGGATCCTGGCCTACCCACTTAAGGTTTTTCACAGGCATCCATATGGGGTTTGAATCTCCTGTAGGGTAGACACACCCAAAGCCTCAACCCATGGTTAGCAATGGATCTGGTCCTTTCCATTGCCCCGTGATGGGGTCTTTCCATCTTACCCATACCTCAGGTCTCTGCTCCTGTCGTCCCAATGCTTCTGAAACTGGGATTCCAACTGATTTTTTTGAAAATTAAGAACATTAATAGTGAATAAGGCCATACCCAAATGTTGGTGGGGCTTATTCCCCATTTTTGTTTTTGTAATTGAATTTTTAGGTTTTGATGGTGGTGTTCTATAATGGCTTGACCTTGGGGATTGTAGGGAATTCCTGTATTGTGTTGAATTCCCCAAAGTGAAAAGAAATCTTGTAAATTTTTACACAAAAACATGGTCCATTATCAGTTTTAATTCGTTGGGGGAAATCCCAACATAGCAAAGACATGAGAAAACTCATACAGAAAATGACACTGTGCATGTATAGACTTCTCTCCTGTATGAGCGGTAGCCCAACAGGAATGTGAGAATGTGTCAATGGATACAAAAATATACTTAAGCTTTCCAAAAGGAGTATAGTGTGTGACATCCGTTTGCCATAAGGAATTGGGCTTGAGTCCCCTGGGGTTTACCCCTGTAGAAAGGGTTGACAAGACTTAAAGGTATGTACAATCTTCTTCAGGTCCCTGATGGGAACTTGAGGAAACCTCTTATGGAGTCCCTGCCAATTTACATGAGGAGGCTTATGTAACCCCTGGGCTTCATGCAGGCTTGCTGACAGGGCCTGGGTGGAAGCCACCTTGTCTGCCTCTGCATTGCCTTCAGATAAAAGCCCAGGAAATCCTTGGTCCCCCCTAAGATCCTGTAAGAAGATAGGGGCTTCTCTCTCTCTAAGAAGAGTACAAGTCTGAATCATCAAGTGAGTAATGGAGTTCCCATCCAACCAGATATGAGAATCTAATAGCCCTGGAAGAAGATTGACTACATACAGACTGTCAGAAAACAAATTCATGGGCTCACTTATCTTTGCTAATGCTAAAGCAATGGCCATGAGTTCCTTGAATTGAGCTGAGCCATCAAAAGTGTGGACATATCTTTTTGGTTTCTCATCTGCCCCTGGGTATACTACCACTGCAGCTCCAAATCTGCCCCCATCAGTGAAAACATTGTAGGGTTTTACTAAGGGCTCCCTGACAAAGAGCAGGGAAGCATCCCAACAGAGGGCACGAAAGGAGGTCACCCATTTATGAGGGCCATAATGACAGTCCAAATTTCCCAGGAACCCTTCCAAGGCTATGGCCACTTGGTTATTATTTCTGCAGAGCCATTCAAAATCCCTAAGCCAATAAGGGATAACAATTTTAAGAGGGTCTATGCCATAATATCTCAGAGCTACATCACATCCTTTCTCAATCAGGTCAGCAAACTGATCCATGGGTGTATCAATCTGTGGTATGCCTCCGAGAGAGGCATGCACCCATTGAAGGGGCTTCCTATCCTGTGTAAGGATGGATGTCATCAGGGTCTCACCAGGGAGTACCCATAACTCAAGATCTTTACTAGGTGTGTACCAGGCAAGTTGGGCTCGGTCCAGGGCATCCTGGACCTCATGTAAGATGTCCAGGTGTTGAGGAGCCAGGTGAATTAGTTCTGAAGGCTGTTTCCCTACTAGCAACTGAAACAGTGGTCTTAAAGTCTCAGTGGGAATAGGGATCCAGGCTCGTAGCCAATTAATTTCTCCTAATAACTTTTGTAGCTCTGTCAGGTTTATGGTGGGCTTGAGAGCCAGTTGTGGTTTTAAAGGACTTACTCCTTCCAAAGAGAATGTGATTCCCAGAATTTTAAAGGGAGCAATAGTCTGTATTTTTATCAGCGGATACATGGAGTCTGCCTGTCTCTAGACATTTCTGAGTAACCTTATATAACTTTTCTAATTGTTGGGTGCTTGGAGCTCCCAAGATTATGTTATCCATATAAACGTACACAGTGGCATGTGGGAGCAAGTGAGCAGGCCCCAAAAGGGTCTTCACATAGCTTTGGCAGAATGCTGGGCTACTGGCCATACCTTTGGGTAAAACAGTCCGTTCATACCTCTCATCAGGCATTTTAAAGTTGGTGGAAGGAACAGAGAAAGCAAATTTTTCACAATTCTGGGGTTGTAAAGGGATAGAGAAAAAACGATTGTTAATGTCTATAACTATAAGAAATAAATCTGAGGAAATAGCAGGGATCCAAGGCAGCCCCCTTAAGGGTGTACTCAGTAGGGTCATTCTAGCATTGACTTTACACAAATCTTGCAACAGTCTCCATTTGCTAGAGGCTTTCTTAATAACAAAGATAGGTGTGTTTCATGGACTTACAGAAGGCCGGATGTGGCCCATCTGTAATTGTTCCTGCACAATTTCCTTTAAAGCCTGTAGCTTTGTCTCAGGTAATGGCCACTGCTCCACCCATACTGGTGCCCCAGGGGACCACCAGATAACCAGAACCTGAGGGGCAGTGGCCCTTAATTGGGGGTAAACCCGATATTCATTTTTGGGTCCCCCCTGTAATTGATATGGCGAGACAACCCTTGAGTTGCTGACTCAAAAAGCCTATCAGACTCTTCAACATCCAAAAGGTCATCATAAAAGGCCTTTCTATCAGTGGTTATGCAGGCCTGTGCATCCCCCAAAATATCTTGTCCTGTGAGGTTGGTGGATAACCCTGCTTCCACCAGGGGTTGCACCTCCCCTTTAGCTCCATCTGCATCCTGCCAGGTGAACCATTCTCGAGTCTCCTCTGATGGGGTGTATCCCCCCACACCTAGGATTCAAGGCCCAGAAATTAGGTGACATCATGATGCAACCTCCTCCTTTCTAAGAGTGGTTCTATCAGCCCCTGTGTCCACTAGGCAGCAAAACCTCCTGCCACCTATTTCAAGATCAATCTTGGGCCTTACACCAGGGATAATAGGGACTGTCCAATTCGCTGTAGGTTTTCCTCCTCTCCTGATCCCTCCCCAAGGGCATGGTAAGTGTAGCCGATCATGGGAAATCCTCCTTTTGTCAACGGGGCTGGAGGCTGCCCCCCACTTACTTTAAAGGCTTTCCTTCAATATCAAATCTGGATTTACATTCCTTTTGCCAATGGAGCCCTTTGCGACACTGGGGACAGGGCATAGATGGGGGTCTTTTTGATACCCCACCTCTTGGCTTAGGCCAGTTCTCTCACTGAGGGCAATTTCTTTTAATATGGCCAGTCTCAGTTCTCTCACTGGGGGACCTTCTATCCCTCTAGGCCCCACTGTTACCTGCTGACCCAAATTAAGTGAATTAAATGTCTAGGTTAAACCATGGCTCAGAGCCTCTCTTTGTGTCTGTAAGACAGCAGCCATGGCTTTGGTTTGCCCCCTCTGGGTTCCCACCTCCTTGGAGGCAATTATCCATTGTTCCATGGACCTGTCCTTAAGGCCAGCACAGGCTATCTTGTGATCAGCATCCATTCCATCCCATATCAAGAGTTTAGTGAATTACTCCTTCAGTGGGTCTGGGGGTAATTTTCATTTTAAGCTCTTCTCCACTCTGTCTATAAACTCATAGTGGGGTTCACCAGGCTTTTGATTAATTCCTGCAAGGGGGTATTTGGAAGGCCCCTCATCCAATTTTCTCCAAGCATTTAATCCTATGATCCTGACCTGTTCTGTATATGGGGCTGGAATGCCCAACTGTTGCTCCCCTGTGGCATAATGGTCACTTGAACCAGTCAACATCCCCAAAGTAATGGGGACTGGTGGATTGGCACTTGCATTGCTCTCAGCCTGTATCCTGCATTCCTCCTTAAAGAGGGCACACAACTTAATATACATAGGGCTAGGAAGGACTGCTTTGGCGAGGTCCAGCCAATCTTTTGTAGTACACTGCTGATGAGCCAAGCCTTGGAGGAGAGTATCTACCCAGGGTGATCCCAGGCCATCCTCAGCCACTGCCCTTTTAAATTCCTTTACATCCTTCACCTCCCAGGGATATCAGGGGTCAGGGCAAGCACCTCCTGGGTTTATATTAATAGGATACACTTCCACCTGTGGCCTCACAGAAGCCTCCTGAGTGGGGCCAGGATCCTGGAAATGGGGATGGTTTTCATGGGTCTCAGGAAGCCCTGAAGCTGGCCAGGGCACGCCCGAGGTGCCGCTTGTTATTTGGCCACTTTTGGTTTCACTTCTGTTGCATTTCTGCATTCTTCCTCAAACCCCATGATTCCCATGCCGGGGTTTCTGAAGGCTCATCAGGGGTGGACGGGATCACGGTTCGTGGCCTTTGGTGGCCCATACGGGGAATTTTCTTCTGCAGCTGCAAGGTAATATATGAGAAGGTCCGCTTTATAGCGGCAGAGATCTAGCGCTAGTTAAGTTCCCTAGGTAGAGGGACGGAGAGAGAAAAGTCCACAATAGTGTGGCGAAGCTGAGAACCATGGGATCTACTTTGTCCAAAGAAAAAGTAAAGACAGCTTTACTGAAGCTGTTAAAGAAACGGGGAATAAGGCTTAAAAATGAAACTGTACAAAAGTTCTTAGATGCGGTGGCACATCATGCTCCATGGTTTTTGGAGGAGGGATATATCAATTCCTCCTCCTGGGGCAAACTTGGTGAAGATCTCAAAAGGGACAATTCGTCAGGAGTACTTCCCCCCGGTGCGCTGGCCATCTGGACCCTAGGGCAATCTTGCCTGGGTGACGCCTCTGGAAAGTTTGAGGAGGATATCGTGAATGGGGCCCAGGCTCTAGAGGAGTTAAAAGAGGAAATATCTCAACAGGCTGAAGGAAGCTCTGTTAGCAATGAGGAAGTAGAGGAGCAGAGCTGTTCTGGGGAGGAAGAGGAACTAGGCGAAGGGGACTTGGAATCTCTCTTCACGAGATTAGAAGTGATGGGGGGCGGTAGTAAGGAAAAGAGGAGGCCCAGACTGATAAACTTAGGTGATCACTGAGATGACCCTCCACCTTCACCTTCTGCTCTGCCAGGTTGTCCTGACTCCCAGAAGGGTGGCGGGCTGCTTCTTTGGGGAAGTGGCCATTCTTATAACGCTCAGACTTGGGCAAAAGTCACTTCCTATCCGGGAGCATTCCCTGTGTTTCAGGATCAGAATAATCAGAGGATATACGAACCTTTAGACTGGAAAATAATTCAGAGGCTGAAAGAGTCCATCTCCACATATGGGACTCAGGCTGCCTATACCATTACACAAGTTGAGAATCTTCAAAGGAAATGTATGACGCCCTTCGATTGGCAAAATTTGTGTAGGGCAGTCTTGTCAGGGGGAGCATATCTTAACTGGAAAGCTGCCTACCTGGAATATTGTGTGGAGCAAGCTGCAACTAATGCGGCAAACGGTCAACCTGCATGGGGTGTTGACATGCTAATGGGGCAAGGCAACTTTGTGACTGGGTATCCTGTACAAGTTTACAATCAAATTAATGAGATGGTGGTTAAAGCATGGAAGATGCTCTCAGGGACAGGAGACCTTGGATCTAGTCTGTCTAAAGTATTACAGGGACCTAATGAGCCTTTTTCAGATTTCTTGGCAAGGCTAGTGAAGACGGCCTCACGGGTGTTCCCCAACGTGGATGCAGCGATGCCCTTAGTCAAGCAGCTGGCCTATGAGCAGGCAAACAAACCATGTAGGGATGCCATCCGGCCTTATAAACAGAAAACATTGGATGTTTGGATAAAAGTTTGTAGAGATATTAATGAAACAGTAATCCAGGGGCAAGCTTTGGCTGCAGCTATTGTAACTGGACTAAGAGGAGGTCCGTTGAATTTGGGACAGGGATCGTGAAAGCAAATTAGACAGGGATGTTTCAGCTGTGGTCAAGTAGGGCATTTCAAGAGGGAATGTCCAAATTATGGTCCTTCAACACAAGTAGGAGGACGTCATCAGAAGCGGGCCCCATCACCTGCACCGCATCAACCTAATTTCTGTCCTCGATGTCAAAAGGGGAACCATTGGGCAGGAGACTGCAAATCTAAATTCGACATAGTTGGCAGGCCGCTTGGCCTGGTGCAACTTGGTGCCCGGCCAAAATACAGCACGAGGGGCCCACCATCTCAGGGCCCTCAAATATATGGGGTGATGCAACAAACAATGGGTCCTCCCGAGAAATGGCCAGTCATGCAACAAGTTCCACGTCACGTGGGGTTATGGAAGCCTCTAGACGAGCCACCCCAGGAAGTGCAGGACTGGACCTCTGTGCCACCACCCGACTCATACTAACTCCTGAGATGGGAACTCAGGCCCTTCCATCTGACTGTCACGGGCCTTTACCAAAAAATACAGTTGGTTTACTTTTAGGTCGCAGTTCAGCTACTATGAAGGGGCTGCTTGTCCACCCAGGGGTCATTGATTCTGATTATGTAGGGAATATTAAAATTATGGTTTCCTCCCCGAAGGAGATATCAGCTATTAGCCCTGGAGATCGAATTGCACAGCTTCTCATTCTCCCCAGCTGCCATTCCTTATATCCTTCTCAGAAACGAATCAGAGGCCACAGAGGATTTGGGTCTTCTGGAGAACCAGGAGCTTGGCTTGCTCTGGGTTTGCAGGACAGGCCTATGGCCCAACTGAAAGTCCAGGGAGTAACTTTCTGGGGCCTGCTTGATTCTGGTGCAGACATCAGTATAATCAGTCAACAAGATTGGCCCAAAGGATGGCCTACTCAGTCTTTGGGACAAAACCTTAGAGGTATCGGAATGGCCCAGGATCCACAGTGTAGTGCTAGTTATCTAACATGGGAGCACGAAGAAGGTAGCTCCGGAATATTCCAGCCATTTGTATTGACTATCCCTGTGTCACTCTGGGGACGAGATGTTATGCAACAAATGGGGCTCACGCTGACTAATGAGAATAGATACAGCCAACAGAGTCAGACCATTATGGCTAACATGGGCTATAGCCCTAGTAAAGGCTTGGGCGTCCAGGAGGATAGACGAACATCTCCTATAGCCCCCAGACCTAATAGGAATTGCAAAGGTCTGGGTTTTCCCTAGGGGTCACTGAGCAACTTCCCATTAAGTGGAAATCTGAACAACCAGTGTGGGTCTCTCAGTGGCCCCTTACTAAAGAAAAGCTAGCTGCTGCCCACCAACTGGTGCAAGAACAACTTTTATTGGGACATGTACAGCCCTCGACTTTGCCTTGGAATACTCCTATATTTGTTATAAAGAAAAAATCAGGGAAATGGAGACTGCTTCATGACCTAAGAATTGTAAATAACGCTATGGAAATCATGGGCTCAGTGCAACTAGGAACACCCTTGATCTCAGCTTTACCTACAGGATAGCCCACCACTGTTATAGACTTGAAGGATTGTTTTCTTCCTATCCCACTGAACCCGAGGGACACAGACAAGTTTGCCTTTACATTGCCCTCCATAAATCATGCCAGTCCTGATGCTCGATTTGAATGGACAGTTCTACCTCAGGGCATGGCTAACAGTCCTACCTTATGCCAATTATATGTAGCCACAGCGCTTCAACCCGTCAGGGAACATTATCCTCAAGTAATCATATACCATTATATGGATGATATTTTACTCTGTGCTAAAGATAAGGTGATACTGGATCAGGCCTATTTGTTTCTGGCCAAGGTCTTACAACAATGGAAGCTTGCCATCTCCCCAGAAAAGGTACAAACTGACACACAAAAGAACTATCTTGGAACTAAATTAATGGACACTATGGTTGACCCTCTTAAGATGACTCTGAGAGTAGACAACTTGAATACCCTCAATGATTTCCAGAAATTATTGGGAGATATAAATTGGATCAGATCCTATTGTAAATTATCTAATGCTGACCTACAACCCCTCTTTAACATCTTAAAAGGGGATTCTGATTTGTCATCACCACGCAGCCTCACCAAGGAAGCGCATCAATGTATTGCTAAAGTGGAATCTAGGTTGGCCTCTGCACAGATTGATCGCCTGAATCTCCAATTACCATTGTTGTTTTGTGTGCTGGTTACAGACTTATCTCCTACTGGAGTTTTGTGGCAAAAGGGACCACTTGTATGGGTATATTTGAATCATTCCCCTAATAAAGTATTACAATGGTATCCAGCTGCTATAGCACAGCTAATTTTGAAGGCAATCAGATTGAGTATTCAATCCTTCGGGACACAACCCGATATGATCATTACCCCATATACAGCAAAGCAAATTGAAACCCTGACGGCCACCAATGATGATTGGGCAGTAACATATACTAGCGCCACTGGTATATTTGACAATCATTATCCTTCCGACTCTCTTTGGCAATTCGCTATCCGACATCCCCTTATCTTCCCAAAAGTGACCAGAAGAGACCCTATTTCTAATGCCTTAAATATATTCACTGATGGATCCAAAACAGGAGCAGGTACAGTCTATGTCGAAGGACATAAGCCTCAGGCATATTTGTTCCCCAGCAGGTCTGCACAAGTCATAGAACTGGCAGCGGTATTACAAGTTTTTGTAACCATTTCAGAACCCTTCAACCTAATTACTGATAGTCAATATGTGGCAAACTCGATAAGAATTTTAGAAAATGTAGGTCATATAAAGGCCTCCTCTCAAGTCCACCAGCTTTTTGCAGCAATACAAAAGTGTATTTGGGAGCGCCATGAACCTTTCTGTGTCATTCACATCAGGGCCCACACAGGGCTCCCAGGGCCCCTTTCTGAAGGCAATGCCATTGCAGACGATTATACTAAAACAATTTTTGTTTTCTTGACACAATCTTCAGTAGAATTGGCAACTCAATTTCATGTGAAATTTCATGTAAATGCTAATACCTTGAGACTTAAGTTTAATATCACCAGAGAGCAGGCACGTAAGATCATCTTAGATTGCACATATTGTGTCTCTCTGCTGCCACATAGAGGTATTGGGGTAAACCCTCGAGGCTTAAAGCCTCTGGCACTGTGGCAAATGGATGTCACCCATGTCCCAGAATTTGGCACCCTAAAATATATGCATGTCTCCATTGATACATATTCAGGTGTCATCTTCGCCTCAGCCCATACTGGAGAAAAGGTACAACATGTCATTGCTCATTGTCTCCAGGCATTTGTAGCCTGGGGAGCCCCTTTACGATATAAAACAGATAATGGACCAGCATACACATCTAGCAGGTTTAAATCTTTCTGTCAGACTATGGGCATCAGCCTCTCACATGGCTTGCCTTATAATCCCCAAGGTCAAGGCATAGTGGAGAGAGCGAATGCCACTATCAAGCAACATTTAATAAAGCAAAAAGGGGGAATAGGTGGAGAATATACATCTCCAAAGGACAAATTGAATGCCATACTTTTCATTTACAATTTTTTGAATTTGGATTCTGATGGCCGCTCCCCTGCCGATAGGCATGTCGACCGTTCTCCTAATAACCCTGTCATGGTCCTCTGGAAGGATGTCCTTACAGGTCAGTGGAAGGGACCTGCCCCAGTGGTGACATGGACAAGGGGAGCTGTTTGTGTCTTCCCACAGGAACAAGAATCGCCTGTGTGAGTTCCAGAGCGTCTGACGAGACCTTGGGCACAATCAGGGGAGA
>NW_008335360.1:359161-383159 GCF_000622305.1 Nannospalax galili
AATTTTTATTACTAACAGTTCATTGCAACCGTCCCCTGTGCCCTTCGTAAAGGAAATAGGAAATTATAGTTTTTTTTTTTTTTTAACCTTACTTTACCAGGCAGTCTTTGCTTTAGTACTTCAAATACTTCTGGTGGATGCATTGAGCTTTATAACCAAACTGCTGGCCAATTCTAACTGAAATCTTGGAATGTTACCGAAGGGAACGTCACCTATATACAGGGTAGAATTTTTATTTAATGGAGTAAGACGGAAGTCTATGAGAAATGAGACCTTTCAAGGATGTGTAACTAATGTCCAGTTTCAGAATTTTTCCCATGCAGGTAATTTGTCCAAGGAACTGAGCAAGATGTTGCAAGGCAACTGGAGTAAAGACTTCGATAAGAAGATGAAAGAATTAAAAACAACAATTATAGATGTGAACAGCACCAGAGTAGAGATTGCCACGGTCTCCGATTGGCTTGAAGTCATCAAAGGAACTTTGGGGTTCCTGCAAACTTGGGGAGGGGCCACCTTTTGGATTTGTCTCCTGCTTGGCATCTGCGGGGGGTTGATTTGGTCCATGTGCTGACTCAAGTGACAGCAACAGGCTCAGAATTTGGCCCTAGTTCAAGCTATGATTACGTTAGAGCATGGTGCATCTCCCTCCATATGGTTAAACATGCTGGATCGGTAGTCAAAGACGGGTAAGGTTCCCTCACAGGCATACCAACCTAAGACAGACTGCCAGCCATGCTGCTGACCAGTTGATGACAGGTAAGGATGCCATGTAGAAGGGGACAACCTAAGACAGGCACGGTCCCTTAACCACTCTAATAAAACAAAAAAGGTGGAGATGTGGGAAACAGGTGTGGCTGAAGCCTGCAAGATGGCGCCCTGGCACTTAGCCAAGCCCTGTGGCTCCCAGTTGTTTATCCCAGCTCGTGCATGGGCACTAAGACTGATCACACATGCTCAGACTGACCAAGCGCGTCAGCCTGCATGATCAGTGAGCCTCTACCTATCAGTTGCTGAATCTCAGGCGTGCCACCCTGCTGCACGTGTACTCATTGGACAGTGAGTGAGGGATGGGCTTGGGGATTGTATATAAATGCTTCGGAAGTGCGCAATAGGGAGAAGCTTCTTGAACCCTTCCTTGGTGTACGTGTCGTTCTTCCCTGATTCTGCTGGACAGGATCGAGGTTCGTGGCACCAAGCCTTGGAGGAGAGTATCTACCCAAGGTGATCCCAGGCCATCCTCAGCCACCGCCTTTTTTAATTCCTTCAAATCCTTCACCTCCCAGGGATATCAGGGTTCAGGGCACGTGCCTCCTGGGTTTACATTAATAGGATATCTTCAACCCGTGGCCTCACAGAAGCCTCCTCAGCGGGGCCAGAATCATGGAAATGAGGACAGTTTTCATGGGTTTCAGGAAGCCCTGAAGCTGGCCAGGCCATGCCCAAGGTGCTTCTTGGTACTTTGGCTGCTTTTGGATTCACTTCTGTTGCATTTCTGCCTTCTTCCTCAAACCCTTCCCATGATTCCCATGCCGGGTTTCCTGAAGGCTCGTCAGGAGGTGGCACCAAGGGCTTAGGTCTCTCAGGCCGAAAGAATGCCTTCAAGACTGAAATAATAGGGTAAAACTCCAGCGGCAGATCAACCCCCAATTGAACCTCCCTTTGTCGAGCTAGATGTTCCACATGTTCCCATGTATCCCGAATAAAAACATTAGCCCCAAGTAGCCAGGGAGCCAAATGAATCGCCTCTGCCCAAACCTTTTGAGCTATGGGATCTGACACATCCAATCCCATGCTTTGAAGCATATCTCTCAGTGCTTTAAGAGCTGGGTCTTCAAACTTAAAAATTGTGTTACCCATTTTTAGGGTCTTGCTTACCCCGAACATCTTCGATTAGCCCCAATCCGTTTTGTCTTCTTACTTCTTTCTATTCTTCTTTTCACCTTCCTTCGAGTGCCACATTGAGTGCCAGATGCCTGGGGACACGAACCTGAGACCCGTGGCAAGGTGAGGGTTGGGGATGAGAAAGCACACTGTTCACCAGCCCATGCCACCCCATTACCCGGGGACACTCAGATGCAATGAGGAGCCTAGTCAAGCTGGGACTCATTTATTGCAAGTGTTCCAAAGCTTATAAAGGCACCTGGAACTCCCCCCTCCCCCCCCCCGAGGGTGGGCACGTGCTGATCATGCACTCCTCAGCAGTACAGAAGTATTCTTCAGACTTTCAAAGCAAGCCATGCCAAGACCCCAGTAACTTCCTTTCGGACCTATGCAAGGTGGGGCTTTTAGGTCCCCACAACCTACACTTACTGAGTTCGGGGTTTATCTGTGTTTTATAGTCCTGGTATAGTGTTTTTACAAAATTTGATGCACCAGAGTTTGTTACATATCTATTATTCATGATTGTATTATCTTCTTGATCAATTTTTCCTTTGATCAGAATGAAGTGACCCTTTTTATCTCTTCTGATTAGTTGTAACTTAAAGTCTATTTTGTCACATATTAGAATTGCTATACTCACTTGCTTCTTAAAATCATTTATTTGTAATATTTTTGTTCATCCTTTTGCCCTAAAGTGAAGTCTGTCCTTGAAGGTAAGATGAGTTTCTTGAAGACCAAAAATGATGACTTTTCTTTCTTGATCCATTCTGCTGTAGACACCTATCTTTAGGGTCACAAGAACATTTTCTTTGAAGAAGCTGACCTTAAGTTACAATACTGTTCAGGGAAAATACCAGTGCTTACTGTTTGAACTGAATCTCCCATTCTCACTCAGCCTCTGTCCTCATAGGCACCTGTAGATAAAGATATAATCGTTGGTAACCTTTCTTTTTTTCTTTGTCTTTTTTTCTCTATACTTCATATACGTATGTTTTTTATATATGGATACATATATGGTAGATGTGTGTCATATATGCATATGTGTATACATACATACATGTATGTGTGTCTCATAGAAATAGAGAAGGACCTTGAGAAACCTTATATACAATCTCTGTCTTATTACCTTATGACCAGATCTTATTGAACCTGAAACTAGACTGATAGTAAACAAGTCCCAGGAAGCCCCTTTCTCAGTTTTCTTACAGTCCTGAGTTATAGGCATGTACATGACTACATACAGCTTTTTAAATGGATACTTAGGCTTCAAACTCAGTTTCCCATGCTTACACAGCAAGTTCTCTGTCCTGTTGAGCCATCTCCATATCCCTGAACCCCGCCTTTCAGTTCTGGAAGACTTTGTGGTGTCTCTCCTTTTCCTTGTGGGTCATTGGCTACCAGTCCATGAGGACAAAGGGAGCAGAAGCAACAAATGGGGTCAGGGATGGCCAGTGAGTATAGATGAAAGAAGGGCCTTCCAGGAAGGCAGGTTCAGTCATACAAACAGCTCCAGACTCAGTGAAACAGCTCCATTTATTCAGTGGTGTTTAGGGAAAATATAGTGTGGAGGCAGTAGCCAATGCTTCAGCTGATAGGTGCTCATATGCTTTATTTACATGTGGCAGAAGGATCCTATCATCCGACTATCGGTAATGCCTAATTATCATATAGAAAAAAACTGGGAGTAGTTTTTACTCTAGGTAACTATGCCAAAGGTCATGTTTTAAATGAGGCCAAGCATCCGTGCTTGGTGGCACTTTCCAGGTAAGTCAGGAAGGAAGACCCTGCTGAGAAAGGAGCCAACCTTAACAGCAGGGTTCCCAAACACGACTTGAATATTCAATCATATGCCCAGCTGTCAGCACAAATGAAATAATAATAATGAGGAAAAATAACATCTGTTGAAACCAAGGAAATGCAGCAAGTTTTCGATAATCATCTCCCGGATAATGAATAACTTTGAAATGCTTGACAAGAAATTTAACAGAAACATTTCGTGTAGGCTCAATGAGGTTAAGGCACAAATAGATAATGAATTTTAAAATATTAGCACCATATATGAATTAAATTTAAAATTAAAAATAAGATATGAATATTAAAAGAAACCACCTTGAAATTCTAAGTAAAGGAACTCTGAGTAAAATAAAAGTGCAACTGAGCATTTGAGAGAGTTAATCAAGCCAAAGGAAAAAACTGAGAACTCTCAAATGGGTTATTTGAAAATACTCAGGCAGAAATGAAAAATAAAGAAAGAGAAATGAATTAGAAAGACTTTCGCATTTGTGAAAGCATCATAAGAGCTGGATTTAACTTTTAAAACCTGGAATGACAGAAAGAGAAGTGGACGAAAATAATCCTACCAACCCAGGGTTGAAAATTCCAAAATTAGGATTGGGGATGTTGAATCTCCAGGGATCTGGAGATTGAAGACATTCAATCCCAAGGAAACTTCAGCAAGACATATTGTAAATTCTGTCAAAAATCCCATACGTGCTCAGAGTGCCCACCTATCCACCAAAAATGGCCACTGAGCTCTGGGCATGGAACCCAGCAGTGAGTGCATCAACGAGGTGACTGTGAGCACCCCGCAACACTGTGCTCCTGCAAACCTCATGTACTGCACCATGTCACCATGTTTTGTCAGCCATAATCACCCAGGTGACAAGTCCAGGTGATAAAGAATTTGACAGTTATGAAAGAAAATGACTGGAGAGCCAAGAATGCAGCAGTAGTATCTCTCATCACTGGCTGATCCTGGCTATGGAGAAAGATGTGAAGGCGTAGTTCCACACTCCCTGCCAAAAAAAGCTAATCAGAATTTTGATAACTAAAAACAACAGCTTAATTGAATTTGTGACCCTTCTTGTGAGCCTGAAACTTGTGTGTGTGTGTGTGTGTGTGTGTGTGTCTGTGTGTGTGTGCCATGCACCTGAAGATGGAGTTCTGTCCTGTCAACCTGGATCTGCAGTTGTCTCCCAAGATCCTGGCTCTGAGATACACTCTAGAGAGCATGGTATTGTTTTTCTTTCACATTAGCAGTAGTTGGGCTTGGGCTTTTCTCTGATGAATAGGAGTTGCAGTCCCCTCAAGTGAGCTGGAGCTGTGGTTCTCTGCAGTGAGCCAAAGTTATGGTACCTTCTTTTGTGAGCTAGATTTGTGAACCCCTCCAATGAATTTGGAGCTGTGGGTTGCTTCCTATGAGCTAGAACTGCAGTCCTGTCCTGTGAGCCAGAACTGCATTCCACTACTGTGAGATGGAGCTGTGGTTCCCTCCTATGAATCAAAACATGCCGTTTCCAAATCTTTCAAACTGTATATTGTTTTTCAATGCAATCGTATTTTTTAAAAATTATTTATTTATTTAGAAAGTCTTTTTTAAAAATTTATTTAATAAACACATGATTATAAGAATCATTTCATTCCAACATTAACATATTCAATAACAATTTCCAGAACAAAGATGCATCTCTTTCAAAATTGTCTATAAATTTTTAGGTTCACAGTTGAATTAATACAGTTATACATGATTGAACAGTGTAAACCCTATAAGACATAAAATTGAGTTAGGTTTTAACGTTTAAAAAAGATCTCCATTTCATTTTAAAATATGCTGTTTCATACAGAAACTCATTTTTAATGCTACTAACACTTAGATGTTTGCATGTGCATCTCTAATCTCTATGTAACTGATTATTACTAGTCACAGTTGGTTACTTTCTGAGATCCTTGGCACCTGAGTAGGGATATAAAATAATCAGGTAGATTTCAATGGTAATTTCCCTCTACAAATTAACATGAAGCAAATTTTTATGCTTCTGCCTCAAATGTACATCTTTATTTTTTAATTTGTTGACTTCTGTGTGTGTGTATTTCATAAAGAACATCCCAAATAAACTTATTCATCTATATACCCACATCCCAAATGGTACCCTCCCATAGTTACCGCCCCCAGCCATTGGAGCCCATATACTCTGTAATCACTGTTACTGTCCACTGTGTTGTCGGCACCCCCAACAATTTTCCAGTGTTTGTCCACCCACTGAATCTACTCAGCCTATCTATAGAGCCTCGTTTTAGGAAGATCTGCTGTTCCTCATCTAGCAGCAATCTGTTGCCAATATTCCTTTAGATAAGATTGGGGTCTGCTGTTCATTTTCCCTGTTCTATGCTGGGTTACTGTCTGGGAGTCTCTTGGGCCACCCTGACCAACAACTCAAAGGAAGGTATCTCCTGTGTGGCATTGTTTCTTGTTATACAGGTTTTAGCTATACACATGGACTCTTAAGGAATTATATTGATCCCTTTAATCTTCGGTTATTCTTTCCTTTTGGGTGTTTAAGACCATAGAGTTGGCCCAGATAAACCAATATACTTTTACTCTAAAGGTCATTTGAGGGTCTATTCCTCAGTGTCACATGGGCTTGGGAGGAGCCCCTGGCTCCTTTCTTTTACCAGTTCCATCTATTTTGGCTTAACTTGGAAACATGAAGGAAATGTTTCCTCTGTGTTGACCCTCCATATCGGACCGAAGTTTCTCAGGAATTAAGGTCAACAATCAATAAGTGGGTCCTCACTAAACTAAAAAGCTTCTGTGCAGCAAAAGAAACAATAAAAAAAGTGAAGAGAAAAGCCACAGAATGTGGAAAAAATCTTCACTAGAGACACATATGACAGAGGTTTAACATCCAGAATATATAAAGAACTCAAAAAACAAAGGATAGAGAGACTAAATGATCCAATTAACAGATGGGCTAAAGATCTAAACAGAGAGTTCTCAAAGGAAGAAATAAAGATGGCTAAGAAACATCTCAAAAAGTGTTCAACAACACTAGTAATTAGGGAAATGCAAATTAAAACCACCCTAAAGTATCACCTTACCCCAATCAGACTAGCTAGGATCAAAAGAACAAATGATAAATGCTGGCAAGGATGTGGAGAAAGAGGAAAGCTCATTCCCTGCTGGTAGGATTGCAACCTTGTGTAACCTTTATGGAAAACAGTGTGAAGAACTCTTAAAAAAATAAAAATGAACCTAACATATGACCCGGTTATAGAAATCCTGTTATTTCTTAAAGAAAGCAATGCTAATAAAGTGATCGTAAAATAATTATAGACAGAGAGGACAAAAAGTGGCCAATGAAAAGTGTCTCATAGGTCTATCAATAGCACAAACTCAGCAGTTAAAGAATAGAATGATATTTTCAAATATTTTTTAATGTGACAAGCAAGTAATTTGTTTGGTAAAGTTTGCTTTGTATGTAAAGATATATGAATAGCTTTCCTGAAAAACAAAAAAAATAGCTATCATACTTTTATGGCCAGAGACTAAGTGTTTGACACAAAAATCTCCTTTAAATAACTGTATCTGGATATAGACTGGAGTAAAATGGCCCATAACATCTTAGAGTTATGGTTTATAGAAACAAAAGCTTGAAAAGGAGTTACTCTAAGTGTCCTAAGAGCCCTAAGAATTTCTGTGTCACGCACTTAGTGAGTCTCTCATTATACAAGTATGAATCTGAGCAGGTGACAAGGTGCAAAAATGTGGCTTAGTTTGCCAAACTTAATGAAAAAAACATGAAATAAAAGTAAATACCATGTGATCCCATATATACCAAATGTGAAAAATAGGCCAAAGTAAACTACACTGCTGGAGGAAATAGACCTAAAGAAAGAGCAACTTCTGGGATGTAATCAGGGATCTGTATTATTTATTTATTTATTTATTATTTACTTATTTGGTCTTTTTGAGACTTGGTTTCCCTCTAGCCCCAGCATGGCTGAAACTCATTATGTAGGCCAGCTGGCCCCAGTCTCACAGAGATCTGACAGCCTCTGCTTCTGGAGTGCTGGGATTAAAGGCATGTGCCACTACACCCAGTTTAGGAATCTGTGTCCTTAATTTGGGAGGTGATAAGTGAGTTCTAAATTCTTGAGAAGTCATGCTGCTATGCAGATGTTACATTTTTGCAAGTATACTACATTTCAATAGAGAGCTAAAAAAATTAACAAAAATATGATCGAGGCTCACATGTGTACTCACAAATATTCTATGTGAATGTTTATTCCAATTTAAATATTCATATTGACCATGATATAAAAATATCTATAAATATAACAATGGATATATTAAAAATGTAGCATCCACACAATTAAACATAATTTAGTCATAATGAATAGCTACTGATTTATACTATAATGTAGACACCCTTAAAGATACATCCAAGGAAATAAGCCAGGCCTAAATGATGTATTATAATTATAAGGAATATCCAGAAGAAATGAATCAATGGAAAGGCTGTGTTTATTACTGAGTGCTTTGAAGGTGAATGAAAAAGTCTGTAGGATGCTGGAATAAGAAAGTAATAGAAATGTAATCTGCCCAATACAATTTAACAGGCAAAGGTACTTGCTGCCAAATCTGATGAACTGTGCTCTGTCCCAGGACTTGCATGTTGGAAGGGAAAAACTGACTTCTAAAAACTGTCCTCTGACCTCCTCCTGTGCACCATGGAATACTCATTCAAAACACACACACACACACACATGCACACGCACACAATTACTCAATTATTAGTCTGTAAACCAAGTGCATATAAAAAATTAAGATAACAGAATTCTAAATTTTATTGGAGTGGTGCTTGTATAACTCTGAATATGCAAAAGCATCATCCAGTCCGGGCACGGTGGCACACACCTTTAATACCAGCACTTGTGTGGCAGAAGCAGGCAGATCTCTGTGTATTCAAGGCCAGCCTGGTCTACATAGTAAGTTCTAGGCCAGTTGGGGCTGTAGCTGCTCCTGTAGGAACACCCTGTATCAAACACACACACACACACACACACACACACACACAAAGCATCATCCAATGGTTTGTTAAATTTGTAAATTATGTGTCAGTAATGTGGTTACCAACAAAATCCACCTAAGCAACTATCTTTAAATTTTTCTCATTACTTTTAAAAGCAGAGCTTCAGAACTGTCAGAAATGTGAAGCTGCATTTTTACACATTTTAATAGAAGTTTAGATGATAATTAGCTGCTTTGGTAACAAATATTTCTGTTTAGAGAGCTCATTAAAATACTGGCTCAAGGCTGTCATAGTCTAGACTACATTAAGTTTGCCTTCTGGTTTAGCAGTTTCTTTGAATTCTCTGTGTTTGCATTTTTTTTCTGGTTTTCAGAACTTATGTGTGAGGTTTTTTTTTTTTTATAACTTCCACAACATTGGGAAATGCTGTTAATTTCATAAAGTGTGTTAATTTTTTAAAGTCTAGACTGGACCAAGCCACATGAATTTGAACAGTGTGTAGCTGCTCTCACTTCCTTCTTTACACAGAGATCTGTGTGGAAGAATGTAATGGAAATTAAATACTGTCATGTTGAAAATTTTCACAGCTGCTTCTTATTTCCTTCTCTATCTCCTCACCTTTAACCTTAGTGAAATCAAAATGCTGATTAGCTTTTGTTCGCTCTTTTCATAAACGACAACAGAAAGCTTCTGCCATGCACATAACTGGCACTGTTTTTTGAGGTTTTAATTGAGAGATACAGTTAATGCCTGTAAAATATTACTGCAAATTGATAACCGCATGAACTCAAACTCTTTGTTGATTACTATGTAAGGCATTTTAATATTAATATGGAGCCTGTTGTCAATTAACTCACCTAATTCATTTCCACTTATGTTTATTTCTTTACATATGTATGTGTGTTTCCATATACATTACTTGATTGTACATTTTTATTCTTTGAAAATTTCATATATTTATATAATAAATTTTAGCCTTTACATTCCATTTCCCTCCCTCATTTCTCTCTCTCTCTGTCTCCCCTCTCTCTCCTTCTTATCAACCCCCTCCCACTTTCATATCTTCTTTGTGTGTGTGATTCACTGAGTTTAATGAAGTGTCTTTCCCAAGCATGGGTAGGACATTTACTGGAGCACCCAAACTGCTCAGTGTCCAGACCAGGGAAGAACATTAATGATATCCTTCCAACAAGAAATCTTAAATATACATTTTTATCTTGACACTTAAGAATCAAAGATTTTAAAATTTAATATTCATTCTGTAATTATCATTAAAACTCCATGTAGAAAAGGCACAGCTGAGAATATACATTTAAATTGGTGAGACAGAATCTAGTATTTGAAAGGCTTTGTTAGTGACCAAAGGGAAAGGTTAAGATCAATAAATGGAGAAATACATTGAGCATCTCTCATGTGTAACTGACAAACCATCATTGAATACATCTAAAGGCACACAAATTGAGGATTGACATACTTTAACAATGAATCAAGATTCATCAAACAGTAACAGTTAACATTAAGTATCATCAGATATGATCATGACATTTGCATTTTATTTTTATTACATAGTAAAAACATTGACAATCTACCCTCATAGTGAATTTCAAATATACAACAGATTATAGTGAACTAGATTCAAGAATACTGTATATCAAATTTTGAAATGTTACTCATACTTTTGAAAATGGCCTCTTTGAAGGTGGATCAGCTAGGAAATGATCATGGTATTATATTTCATGATCCTGGGAAAAATAAGTAAATATTCTGAAGACAAGAAATAAATAGTAGAGGAATGTTTGGCAATACTTTACTATTTTTTTTATTTTTTTAAAAAACTCATGTATTAATCAAATTCATCTTAGCAGATTGCCAGTGCCAGCTGGCCAAGATGGACAGTACCTGAAAGGGGGAGTGAAGATTGAAAGAAAAAAAAAAGAGACAGAAAAGATACCTGGGAGGGCTGACAGTAAATACTGCAGCCACGGTTTATTTCAGCTCCACCTTTTTATACAGAAGAACTCAATTAGTTTCAACAGCTGTTTTCCCCACCTGTATCTGAGGGTCAAGGAGTGGTCAAATACTTGTTTTGTGAGCTCCACCATATAAACACATTCCTCCTGATTTGACAGATTAGGTGCTGGTGTGCAAAACACAAACTCAGTAAACTAGCCTGCCACAGCTTATGTACGTCATGGATTACTAGCTCCCAACATCTCCCCCTTCTTTACTTTTTATAACCCCAGATTATGCTATACCTAGGACAGAAGAACCGTGCCTGTCTTAGGTTGTCTTCTGCTAAAGTAAAGCCTTACCCGTCATTGGCACATAGCTTCCATCAGCTACGCCCTGTCTTAGGTTGACTTTCTCCCAGAAGATCTTACCTATCTTTGACTACCAGCCTCTGTTAGGGGAGGGAGTGCAATCTCATATCATGCATAGCTGTCTTGACTTGCCACAGGATTTCATAAATAACTTTACTGCCACCAGATGAAAACAAAGACAGGAGGAAAAGCATACCAAGTCCCACTAAACCATAGAGGACCATGATGGTAAGGTGGCTCTCAACCTTTTTAGAATATCTGCCACTGCTTACAGGGTGGAAATGCGGAGAAATTTATTTTTTTTCTATATCTCTTGGCAATAACATGTTGACACTGGTACAATATCCACTTTGTCCCACAAGCACACAGTCATCTACTTGTACACACCCGGACTTATTATTTTTAAAAAAACAAATAGGCAACTCACTTCCCAATCCAAAATAATAAAAATTCATTGCCACTTGCATCAGGCATTTTGAAGCAGGCTTGAGCAATTCACCAAGAGCCATTCACAGTCACTACTATCTCTTTTTCCTCCCATATCGTGGGGTGCAATATTGTGGATCAGGAACCTAAGTCCAGTATAACTCAGCCAAGATCACTTGCGGGATCATCATCAGCCACGTTTGTCGCCTCATCATTCTTTTCCACTTCTTTTTCTTTGGCGTTCATCTGGCGAACCTCACCAGCTTTTCCAGCAGCCACCTAGCTCTGTCTGTATCCTGCAGAAAAATACAAACATGCCCTCTTCCCCAAATCAATACAGGGTCTGGGCCATTCCATTGTCCAGTTAAAGGATCCTGTGACTGAGGGTGCCACATTCTGTCTGCTGCAGTATGATGTAAAAGATTACTTGGTGTCTGGGGATATAACTCCCCATTTTTTATTTTTTGTAATTGTGCTTTTAAAGCACCATGCACTCTTTCCACTATACCTTGTCCTTGTGGGTTATACGGTATTACAGTTCTATGCTCAATGCCCAATTGCAAACAGAAACGCTGGAATCCCTGACTGGTATAGCCAGAGCCATTATCTGTTTTAATAAAGTTAGGGATTCCAGCTATGGAAAAGCATGTCAAACAATGAGTTACAACTTTTTTTGTGGCTTCCCCTGTTTGCGCAGTAGCCATAATAAAGCCCGAAAATGTATCTATTGTAACATGTACATACCTTTGCCTGCCAAAATCTGCAACATGAGTAATGACCATTTGCCACGATTGGTTAGGCTTTAGCCCTCTAGGGGACAAGATGAGCATTGTTGCACAATTTGTCTTGCAGCTTCCTTAGTAATATGAAATTGTTTTCTCAAACTTTGGCTATTTTGGTGATGAATGGCATGAGAATTTGTAGCTTGCTCTACCTGAGTCAATCCTATAAGCTGAGTGGCTTTATCCACCAAGGCATTCCCCAAAGCTAATGGCCCAGGAAGACCAATTTGCTCTCTGAGAAGTCCTATATAGCAAGGACATTTTCTAGATTTAATAGTATTTTGCACTTGTCTTAACAGCAAACAAATTTGAACATTCCTCGTTTCAATAAAAGGTACTGTTTCAATTTCCTGTCGAGCTTGAGCTACATAAAGACTATCTGTATAGAGATTTAAGGGTGTTCATGTCAGAAGCTGGAACACTGGTGCTGACAGCTTCTCTGCGACTGGAGCGTTGTCCAGCCTGATCCTGTCCCCTTTTCCACCATGTACTTTTCCTCAGGATGTAAGGTCCACTGGCCACTGAACCCCATGGGAAGATTACGAGGACAGTGAAAGGTAGGATGTCCGCAAGTCGGTCACGGGGGAGTGCACCCCCCGGAGAGGCTAGGTCACTGGTAGTAAGGCACAGAACTCAAGACTCGGCTTAGTCTGTGTTACAGTTTTATTAAGTGTCTCTGCTCTCAGTAATTCAGCAGGTCTGCGACCCAGCTCTCTGTGTCCCAGCTTTCTGTGACCCAGCTCTCTGACTATTAAGAGAAGACTAGGATACTTATACTGTGGGGGTAGTGGTAAAAGCTTTGGCTGTTAGATGCTTTGTGAGGCATTCTATTTACATATGGAAGTAGATTTCTGCCACACTGCTAGACTGTTTTCTGCCTGGAAAAATCACAGGAAGGCATGGTATCTTTCAGAGCCAAAGGCCATGTTTATGTTATGGCATTTGTGGTGGACACTTCAAAAGTAGAGTCAGGAAAGATGCCAGGAAGACACCCTGCTATGAAAGGAGCCCTCAGCACATGATCCTGAGCTGCATGAGCTGTGCGGTCATGAAGGGACTTCTACTTTGCATAACAGAGGTCTCCAACAGTGGACTGAGTGACTATGGATTCTCAGCCTCTCCAGTGTGGTGCAGCCATTGTTGGACTACTTGGACTATCCTGTGAGATAAGGTGATAAATCTCTATACATATATATTCATTCTACTAGTTCTGTTTCTTTGGAGAACCCTCCCTCAAGCAGCAGCAATCAGTCTCAAATAGTTCTCAATCTAGTGCCAGCCTATCACCTATTTTTTAACCTCCCCTTTGGGCCATTGTTTCATTGAGGTTACATGGGTTCTACAGTTGATGCCACTGCTGCCACAGGCTCACAAGAGCAAGCCTCCAGTGGCCTGGAAGCCTCCACCTGACTGTAATCATGAACAAGCCCTGGCTCTTACAATCTTTCTGTTCCCTCTTCTGCAATGGTCCCTGAGCCACAGGTGGGTGACTTTCCATATAGGAGTCCCATGCTATACTCCACAGTATCTTATTTTCTAAAACTTGGCCAGCTGAGGCCTTCTGTGTGGAACACACTCTGATGTACATTGGAGCTTCACTGGTGAGGGTTGAGGGGTGCAGTAGCCTTCTCTCTACCCTTTATTCCACTATGTTCCATGAGCCTTGCTTGTAGAGATTTGACTGAAGATGTGTCACCTAGTACTGGATATCTCCTAGGCATAATTTCTCTGTGACTGACCAGATGAGCAACTCTACAGTAGCCTTCATCTATTGCCAAAAGAAGCTTCTTTGATGAGTGCTCTATGGCATGCTTCTCACTCTAAGAGTTCTAAGGTTCTCATCTATCTGGCACTGTGTCCCCTTTCAAGCAGCTCCCAAGTAAATATATGCATTAATGTTCAGACACTCTGTCCATTTCTCATTGGGTTTCTAGGGCATCATTTTTCCCCTGAGGTTTCCTAGGCCCCCAAGATTAACTCATCTCCACTCTTTTTTCTCCCATCTGGCTTCCATTCTCCCTCCCTCTCTAGTCACAGTGTGTCCATTATCCCAACCCTCCCCCCAATATCTCCTGACTCCCACCATCTTCCCTCTCCGGACTTCACTCCCTCCCCTATACCATTACCTGTTGCATGTCTCTCCCTCCTCTCCTCCTTTCCCATCATTCACAATCTTTCAACTTCCCTCAGACAGCATCTGTTCCCTACTATCTCCGAGTCAGGTTATTTCTTGTCCTTTCCTTCTATGTATCCTTTCCCTTTCCCTGGCTCCTGGTATTACATAAGAACTTATATACTCACTTTTAAATGATTGCTGCTACAAGTTACAAATGAGGAGACCTTACATAACTTGATATTCTGTGTTTGTGTTACTTCACTTAGTATAACGTTCTGTAGCTCCATCCATTTACCTGAAAATTTCATAATTTCATCTTTTCTTACTGCTGAGTAAAACTCCATTGAGTAGATGTACTACATTTTCCTTAACCATTCATCAGTTGATGGACATTTAAGTTGTTTCTATTTTTGGTTATTATGATGAGAACAGCAACAAACATGGATGTGCAGGTGTCTATACAGTTTGATGAGTATATGCCAAGGCATGGTATCACTTGATTGTATGGTAGGTTCATTTTTATGTTTTTAAGGGTTCTCCACACTGCTTTCCACAATGGCTGCATGAGTTTGCATTCCCACAGCAGTGAATGAACGTTCCTTTCTCCACATCCTCTCCAGCATTCACAGTCTTTCGTTCTCTTGATCTTTGCCAATCTGACTGGGGTAAAATGGATCTTAAAGTGAATTTATCTGCATTTCTCTAATTACTAAGGATGTTGAATACTTTTAAGGTGCTTTTTAGCCATTTTTATTTCTTCATTTGAGAACTCTGTTTAGGTCTATCACCCATCTTTTTACTGGGTTATTTATTTTTTTAAAGCTTTCTTTTTTTCAGTTCTTTGTATATTCTAGATATTAATACTCTGTGAAGATTTTCTATGATACTCAACAAAATATTTGAAAACTGCATACAGACACACATCCACCATGATCAAGTAGGTTTTATTCCAGAGATTCAGTAATGGTTCAATATACATAAGTCAGTAAACGTAATAAAATATATAAATTATCTTAAAAACAAAACCCACAATAGATGCAAAAAAGGCATTTGACAAATTTCAACATGCATTCATGTGAAAAGTCCTAGAAGGAATTGGTCTGGCAGGAACATACCTCAACATAATTATATATACAACAAACCCATAGCCAACATCCTCCTAAATGGAGAAAAACTGGAAGTACTTCCACTAAAATCAGGAACCAAACAGGGCTGTCCACTGTCTCCACTCCTTTTCAATATAGTGCTTGAAACTCAAGCAACAGCAATAAGATGAGAAGGAAATTAAAGGAGTACCAATAGGAAAAGAAGAGGTCAAATTATCCCTTTTTGTAGATGATGACTTTCTACATAAGAGATCATAAAAATTCCAATAGATAACAGTTGCAATTGATTAATACTTTCAGTAAATTGGCAAGATGCAAATTCTTCTCTCAAAAACCAGTAGACTTTCTATATACCATTAATGAGCAATCAGAAAAAGCACTCTAGGAAACCCTCCCATTCTCAATTGCCTTAAAAAATACTTAGGAAAAGACATTAAATATACAACAAAAATTTCAAAACTCTAAAGAAAGAGATAGAGGAAGACACTAAGAGATAGAAAGACCTACTATGCTCATGGATTGCTAGAATCAATATTGTGCAAATGACCATCCTACCAAAAGGAATTTTTAGATTCAATGTAATCCCAATCAAAATACTTACAACATTCTTCACAGAGCTTGAAAAAATCATCCTAAAATTCATATGTACTCACAAAAGATCCCAAGTAGCCAAAACAATCATGGACAAAAAGAACAATGCTGGGGGGAAATCACCATACCAGATCTCAGATTATATAACAGAACTATAGTCATAAAAACAGCATGGTACTGGCACAAAAATAGATGTGTAGATCAATGGAACATATTATAAGACCCAAACATGATTTCATGTAATTTCAGCGACCTGATATTCAACAAAGGTGCTAAGAACACAAAATGGAGGAAAAATAGCACCTTCAACAAATGTTCCTAGCAAAACTGGATCTCTACCTGAATAAAAATGAAACTTGACCCTTATCCACCCTGCACAAAAGTCAATTCCAAATGGATCAAAGAGCTCAATATAAAACCTGAACCCCAGAAACTAGTAGAAACACCCTCCAATAAACATAAGAAAGGACTTTCTAAATCAAACAGCAGCTTCTCAGAGACCATGATCAACAATCAGTAAGTGGGACCTCATTAAATCATTAAATTACAAAGTTTCTGTACAGGAAAGAAGAGAAAAAAAAAAAAACAATGAAGGAAGGGAAGAGGAAATCCACCAAGTGGAAATTCATTCTGTATCAGCTATCTTGCCAGGAGTAATTTGTTTTCTTTTATATCCTTTAACCGTATTAAAAAGGATAATTTAGAGAAAAGAAGAAATTGAAAGAATTTCCTTGTATAAATCTGAAGACAAAAATTTAGCCAGAAATTTATAAAAGAAAGTAGACTAAGGTTACTACCTTTTTATGAAGGGTATGGCTTGAGATGAAAGACCACTAATAAAATATTTGACATCCTTACTCCATAGTAAAGCATAAACATATGTTGCTAAACCAGAGGTAAAATACAGGATACATATCATTGTAAGCACAAAAGAAAGTAACTGCATCATCCACAAGTAGAAATGAACAAAAATCAGTGTTATGACATGATGTATTTTGTACTCCATAAATTATCGTGTCCATTTACCATGATCAAGAGTCCAGAGACAAATCTTTTTGAAGTTTTACTTCTATTTCAGCATTTGTCATGTCACTTTTTGTCAGGACTTGGGTTTGATTTCTTTACTGGGGGACTTACTGGCTTTGGGGCAGAGAGACTTGATTGGCAACAGAGTCTTGGACCCTGGGACCTATGTCTTTTCAACAAGCTGATTTATTTTAAAATTCAGGTGGTTTTTAAACATCCCAAGGAACTAGCAGTCACATGGGATATGGCAGTCACATACAAAGATGTAAGATACAAAGAAAGAGGACATTTAGTCTATTATTTGGTGCCAGAAGTATTATTAAACTTTTACTAAGGTTATCAATGCCTATCCAGTAATTTATTGGCCACAATGTTTTCTTTCTTAGAGCTAAAACATGGTGAACTTTAACTTTTAGCTCAGGAGTAAACCTTTAACCTGACCTAATCTCTTTGCTAAGGACAGCTGAGTTATGTGTTCAGGACAAGGAGATGTGCTAAGGGTTGTTGACCAAGATGTTTTCCCACAGAGCAGGGAGCCTGCGCTTATGACCAGGCTGCTTCCCCTGGCAGGCTCACAGTGTTCTGCAAGGCAGGGATTATCAGAGCCCTGTCTGTTTTCTGCAAAATAGGGATTATCAGAGCCCTGTCAGGGATTTCAGGGCCCCTCCCTTTAGCAGAGAATGCAGCCAGGACTTAAAGGCTCACCTCACCGTAGAGCCTGGTATCCTGGTTTCCTACAACTTTTATTTTTGTTTCCATGTGTGTATTTTAAAATTGGACAAAATAGCAAACATTAATTCTGTTATATCTGTTTCAGTATGATGTGGCATATAGAATCCAATTGCCACTTTGTAGTATTACTATTTTATCACTACTAATGCCTTTGTCTTCAGGTGGAAATCAACTATGCTTATCAACATAGTGGGGTACCTAGTAAAGAGTCAAGATTTTGAAATCAAGTGAAACTTGATTGTTACGTTCTCTGACACAGAGCTGAACACTGTGAACTATAAAATCTAATGTGTTGTACTTACTTTAATTATAGTGAATTATTTTTGTTCATCAATATTCTTTTGCTAATCATTTGAATTATTGCAAAAGAATCTGATACCATAGAACTAGAAAAGTCAACTGGGTGCTTTGATGTGATGGCCCAAGGTGAGCATAGCCTCTCTGTACCACTTCCTCATAGGATGTCAGAAAAACCAAGGAAGGGTGCTTGAGTCTGTAATAAAGGAGAAATAGAAAGTGGTGCCTTGGTCGGTCAAGACAGACACAGCGCACATGGAGAGAACAAAGCATCTCCTACCTCAAGCCTTCCTCCTTTCATATTTTTCTTGAGGTGAATGTTGGAAATTCATTCTGTCAGGGTATTATGAGGCTTGAGTATGAAAAGTACTACACCTAATTGGGTCAATGGATGAAGCAGAAACTTCATTATATCATCCTTAATTTCAACTATGAATCTGTTCTTTGTGGCGCCAAACTCGTCATAGTCATTTGATACAGAAGGAGATAACAACATAAAAATTTTTATTACAAGTTCCGCTGATTTTGTGAATGTCATCAGTTTGGCCTTCAGTTCCGTGGCTTATGGTTTTGACAGAGAATTCCCCTTTACACAATAAGAGAATTAGGGACCTTTAATTGTATATTTTGATGATTATCTAAAACTCCATTTGGCACCAAGCTTTGTTTTTTTCTCAGCTGACTACAGCTCTGGGTTGTCCTAATAATTAGAATTTTTTCTAGTGGTAGAGAAGAGCTAGATCTTCTGTTACAGGATTATTGAAAATATAAATAAGTTGGAACAAAACAAGGATCTCAAGTGATAAGAGAGGCCACTGAACTCATGTTCTCATGCTTACACAGCAAGAATTCTATCCACTGAGCCAACTCCACAGAGTGTTCTCTTTTTATGCTGATAAATATTCAAAGAGGAATAATGACTGCATTCTGTGTGGGATCCACATTTTCCTGATTAAATGATAAAGTTCACTTACAGCACATCAAGACAAACAAAGAAGCAAATGAGCACAGCAAGTGCTGTTCAGCAACTGAATAGCCAGAGAATTTACATAGAAAATTGTAAATTGGCAAATCTTATGTTTGAAGAAAAAATATTCCTTGGAACATGGAGATAATTTAAAGAAAACGAAATAAAGACTGATATTTTAAAGGCAATCTAAAAACAATCAAAAAATACCCAGAGCTCTTATTTCTTTCCAAATTAATCTCTAAAGTCAATGGAAATGAAATAAATAGGGCATGAGTGTTTTCCCATTGATTTTTCAAGCAGCCAAAACATACTGAAAGATTAACAGTTTCAAGAGTCAAGCTCATTTAAAGTGGGCAAATCCAGACAATCAAAATGATGGATAAAATGAGTATATGAGGTAGGAAAATAGTTATATGGGTATGTTAGGTATAAGGTGGGCAGCCACTAGCATAATTAAAATAATACATCAGCTCTTCAAATTTGTCCAGATTAACTCTTTCATAATATCCAAAAGGACTGATTTCCACATTGTGGCAGCATGCACATATGTATACACTCATCAGCCTAACAATCTTCAATAACAACATCTGGGGTCTCTTAAATATTCACTAAAACAAGCAGAATAAATGGTTTCTTAATGAAAAAACTGAGCAGAATATAGGCATTAACATAAATGATGCATCAAAATTATATATTAGTAATCCTAGGTGGCCATGTAAGCGGTGGCAAAACAAATTTCATTTGCTAGTTTCAAGCAGAAATTATCTCACCATATAATGTAAAAGTAGGAAATAGAGTAGCAAGGACACAGACCTGAAGCAAGATGCTGGACAACTTCAAGTGAACAACAGGGGCACATAGAGGGCTTTAAGCTAATTTGTTAAACGTTAAAAAATGTTAGCAACAGGTTCAGAAATATGATAGCAATAAATATACTGCAATTTTTACTATGTGATATAATGTTTAGCTTTTTGTATTTTTAGAAAGATAAATTGTCATCAATAGAAAGATTACACGTATCTATTTTAAAAGTAATGAATCTTTCAATATTTATAACATCACACATTCTAAACTTATAATACTTTTCAACCCAATGTTTTCAATAATCTACATTATTTCCTGTGTGACAAATCATCATGTGATTTTAGTTAAGATTCATTAAGTGTACTACCATTTGTGATGACTGAACACATCAAGTATACATTGCCACAGACAATTTCAGAAAACTTACAATAAAATTGTAAACACTTTTATTAGCATACATTAATTATATACAATAATGAGTCACATTATGCTATTTTCATTTGTGTGTATTTCAGCGGTACTCACCCATATCACCCATCACATTTTGTGGCACTTTTGGCTCTTAATGGCCCTTGGACTCTTTGACAACTAGTCTAGTCCAATTTTAATTTCAGGTCTTTCTTTGGTAGCACCTTGGATCACGCCACAGTTTTTTTTTAATGTACTTTCAGTGTTGGTTTTACTCAATGCCAATACTAAAACTGGGATGATTCAGAGAAGCACAGGTCTTTGAAAACAACACATATATTTGTGAAGCATTCCATATTTAGTTAAAAAGAAAAGAAAAAAGAAAAGAAAAGAAAAGTTTTTGAGGCTGGAGGCTGGAGAGAGGGCTCAGTGGTTAAGATCACTGGATGCTCTTGTAGAGGATCTGGGTTTATTTCCCATCACCAACATGGAGGCTAACTGTCATGGTGCAGTGACCACAGTCCAAGCCTGAAGGGCTTGCAGACCCTGATGGATAGAAATCAAGATGCAGGAGATGCAGAGGCTTGTTTACCAGTGCATGTTTATTGTGAACTAAAGCAAGCTTATGTAGGCATCAGATCTGGAGTAACTGAGGAATAACTAATGATACATCACTAAACAGAAAGTAACCAAGGAAAAACCAAGGATACATTATGTTACCACCAAGAATACATTACTTCACCAACCAAAACTCACACAAGGTTTACAGTATCCAAGATTCAGCTACATAATATTTATAATATCTTAGTTATAAGGGGTACTGTTTGGAATTACTCTTAGCAACTACTATAATTCATTATTTCTATATAGAAACCAAGCTATCGGTGCTGAGAAACTCCAGTGTCCATAAACTGAAACAGAACTCTTTGGTTATGTTTCCAAGACTGCCAATGAATCAAGGAAGCATAGCCTGTCAACTCAGAACACAGAAGCAGAGAGCAGGGAAACTCCCAGGGTGGAAGCATTCTTTCTCCAATGCTCAAGTCAAGGCAAGCTGCCACAGCCTGATGCAGCAATGGCTGTGCCCATAATAATAGCTCCCAACATTTTCCTCTTTCTTATTTATTATAACCACAGAATATGTGACATCCAAGATGGAAGAACTGTGCCTGTCTTAGGTTGCCTTCTGCAAGAGCAAAGCCTTACCCGTCATCAGCATACAGCTTTAAGCAGCTATGCCCTGTCTTAGGTTGACTTTCTCCCAGAAGATCTTACCTGTTATTGACTACAGGTCATAGGGTAGGGAGTACAAACTCACAATAGCCTTGAAAAGCCACTAAAATATAACATATCTGGTATCCTCTGCCAAGCTTCAGGTCAAACTGAATTAATCAGGCCTTAACAATTCCCATTTCTTAATAAATTTTATCCAGATTTTTTTTTGAAAATGTAGGGAAGACAGAATCTCAGCACTACATTTCCGAGCATCTTGGTTCAGGCATTGAGAGAGACATCGACCTCCTATAAGCAGTATGCAAAGAATAATTATCAAGGTTATTAAAGAAAATACAGAACTATGTAATATACTTTGAATCCATCCACGAGGATCAAGACCAGAAAGAGTATTTGCTAAAGTAGTAACTATCTGATCATTAGAACTAGCAGAAGGTATTTCCTCTGAAAATGCCTCATATATTTCTTCCTGCAACTGCACCTCATTAAAAGTTACATTATCCATTTTGCCTTGAATATACTATTCTATATTTTACCAATCATAAAGAGAACCATTAAATTTATAAGGAGTAATACAACTCTGAGTAGAATTCTAATCACATACATATTGTAATAAGAAGTAATAAGAAGTAATACAAAGTTGAGTAGGATTTCAATTACATACATATTATATAGTTTTTTGCAATTCCAATAACTATTTCCCTACCAAATCACACAGTTTTTTTGAAATTTCATCAAATTATTTTCCAACCAATGAATTGCCCTTGAAAAGCAACAATTTCTTCTTGAAATCATGAATTAATTTGAGCTTGATGTATCCAAAGTTTATGAGAATAGTCATGTCAACATTCAACAATGTCTTGTGTTTGAAAAGATTTCTGAAGTGCCACACCAGTGGTAGAAGCCGTAGCAGCTAAAGTGATGAGTCCCAAAACAGTAGTGATAATCAGTCCAATCATGTATTTGCCTCACCATAGCAGTCTTTAAAAAATCTCAGATTTAGTCCCTGAACAGGACTGCTTTCCCAGGAATAATGCATTTTCACAGGAATCCATAAAGAACTTCATTGGATTAAAATCATGACTCATTCAAAAGATGGATTAAAAGCTATAGAGTTATTAAGACAAGTATATAAATGACAATTTTGGCAAGTTCAATTCTTTTGTTGTATAACTATGTGTCCTATCAATATCACTATAGGAAAGTGCACACAAGCTGTAACATAGTAATTTTTAACTTTAGTAAAATCATAAAGTACTTTGTCATAAGTAGTAGCAGAAGTCCATCAAAGATTTCTACAGCCATAAGAACAGCTAACAATTTCCAAATATGTAATTGAGGAGGATATAATGTATGTCCTATTCTCAATTGAGGTCAAGGGTTAGTTATTTCTCCATCTACCCAAACTATAAGATTAGCAGTATTAAACTAATCTTTCATAGGAACAATATTTTTAGATAACACTTTGAGGTAAACTCATAATTCTTATATTCTTCTAACCAACTTCCTAAAGGACCCCAATCAATCCAAGTATTATTCCTAAACCTATAAACCTTTCCTATCAATACCCTACAATTTTGCCATATCAAGGACTGTCTTTCAAATACCTAATCATAGGAAAAACTTTCACACTCTGAGACAGCTGGGGCTGCTGTGTTCTCATATTCTGTCCATCTAGAACCAATAGACTGTGACTATTACTCCACCTACCTTCTGGAATAGTCCAATTTTGCTGTCTTATAGGATAACAAGGAAGAACTTCAAAGCACATAATATCAGAAGACACAAATTGAGTATAATTAAAAACAGTTCATTCTTCATCAGGAAAATCCAACTGACCTGTTCCATAAGGGGGTGACAATACATTCATAGGAAAACTAGTAACCACAACAGCAGGTTCCTTCCAAGTATAAGGACAAAGGAGAGGGGGATTAGGTACATGAGCCCAATATATTATCTCAGCTTCAGCAGCAGAAGTGCAAGTAATCAGAGCACATATGGCTAAGAATAGATTGTCCCGAGTAAGTCCCCTTTCCTGATTGATTCACCTTAGCTTGAGCCTTGAAAGTCAAAGCCTTAAACTGACCCAAGTAGAGAACGATAACATTCTGTGATACCACCAACGTTTACTGGTCAGTGATAACGCCACAAAACAAATTCATCAACCGAGATGCCAGAAAGTGACTCCATTTCATCTAGAAGCAAAACCATATCATTTGCCTGGTGTTAATATGTTTCCTCATACCCAATCTTGGAATCCTTCTGCCTTAATCCAGACATTCATGGAGTCAGGCAGGAGTGATGATTCCTGTAAAAAATACCTATCTGCATGAAATAAAATATCACCTTGGAGGAAATTTAAAAATTAATAATAAACAAAATCTAAAAATCCATAAGAAACAAAATCTAATCAAATTAATAATAAACAAAATTAAACAGGATCTCTGATTCTCAGGTCAATAACCTCAAATCCAAGAGCTCATAGAAGTCCTA